>NC_028643.1:60241645-60295869 GCF_001406875.1 Solanum pennellii
TTTAATGGAGGAGTAAGCTGATGGGAGCCCCCGAACGACGCACATGACGAGATCTTTTTCGGGAATGAATTCGTTCACGGTGTCGAGGGCTGTGATGATGGTGGAGACCTCGTCTAAATACTCCGCCATATATTTCGTGCCTTTGGTAATTGTATGGAGACGATCACGCAATTGAAAAATATGAGAGTGGGAAATTGATGCATAGCGTGTTGCGAGGGCCGTCAATAGGGCTGAAGCAGTTGGGTAGGATCGGACGTGTTTCTGAACAATGGGAGAGATGACCGCAATCAAACATGATCGGATCTGGCCATCCACGGCTTTCCAGGCGGCATGGGCCGGATTGGTTTTTTCTGATTTGTCTGTGGCGGTGATGACTGCCGGCGGCGGTTCTGTGCTTCCATCGACGTATTTGAGAAGGTAATTGTCCTCAAAGGTTGTAAGAACGGTGATTTTCCATGTAGGGTAATTTATGTCTGATAATTTTTCGGGAATCAGGGCATGAAGATGCCTGAGAAGGAGTTTAACGCCAGAAGGAAGTGAATCAAGAGGATCCACCTCGGTTGTCATGGCTGCCGCCGCCCAAGAGAAGAGAGGGAACGATCGATGCCCTAAAAGAGAAAAAAAAACCTAGAGAAAAGAAGATCTAGGTTTTCTGGCTCTTGATACCATGAAGGAATATTGATTGTATTGAAGTGTTAACCTAATAAGGGAATACATGGGAGATATATATAGGAGATATAGGAAGGAGTACTAATCCTAATAGGACTAGGATTAAGGAGTACTAATCCTAATAGGACTAGGATTAGTACACAGTAAATACTAATATTATTTAATACTATTTATTTAATATTATCTGTTATTAGAAAATTTTTATAACCCACTAGATTTCAAGATGATTAGTAGGTATTATTTATTTTTTAAAATCTAAATTTCACATAAATTTTTTCAATTTTGGAGAATTTTAATTCTTACAAAATTAACATTTCTAGTTTTGAAGTTATATCAAATGAGATAAATTAATTGATGATACCATCAAATTCTTAATTTTCATTAAAAAAAGAATTAGTTTTGTTATCAATATCACAAATACTAGAAAATAGTATAATTTTGAATGAAAGAAATTTGACCGAAGAAGAAGAAGAAGAAGGAAAATAAAATGGAGGGGCTCAACTTGACGTAGTGGTGGGGTGAGGTGAGGCTGGGAGGTGAAGAAGAAGAATAAGAAAAAAAGAGAATGAAGGGAGGGGTAACTTGAAAGTAGGGGTGAAGGATAAAGAATTTGAAGTGAAATTAATATTAAAGCAATAAAATTAAAATAAGTTAAAGTAAGAGAGAGAAATAAAGAAAACTTAAAATATATATATATATATATATATATATATATATTATCGNTTCTAAAATTCGGGACAACTTCAGGTGTCACTTTATGTCTTTTCTCAAAATTTTAAACTATTGAATAACTACGGTTATTTAATTGACAGACATGGAGTAAACAAGTTATTTATTTAATGGGTGGTACTTGGTCAACCCATGTTAAAATAAGTTATTTAGGTTGATCACTTTTAGTATATAACTATTTTTAGAAAAAAAATAAAGAAAGGGAGGAAGAAATACTTTCGGTGCAAAGCGGCAGCCGAATTTATGAACTGTTTCTACTGCACATCCAAGTAAAATTTCTTACGCCTTAAGTCTTCTTAATACATATTATATTATTGTCAATTAGGATGCTGAGTGTTATTGGATGATTTAAGATTTATTACGTTATAAACTAAGAAGAAATGGGTTTGTTTTAAATCATGTTGGTACCACTATATAACCTTGGTGGTTTGGGATATTGGTGGGGACAAAGTTATACAATATTTCAATTATTATAATCATCTCACATTACAAATTAGTTAAAGTTTATGGGTTGTATCTTTGTTTCATGCGATTTTCACAACTGGTTTCGTAACCAGTGGTTTCCACATTTAGTAATTCTTATTTTACAATCACCACTATAAATTAAGTTTTTGATGCATTGAGATAGGTAATTAATTATTAGGTGTATGGTATCACATGAATAACATTATATTTGTGATATTGGAGAATTTTGAACGTAACCCTAGACTTGAAAGTTGGAGAATTTTTTTAAAGAGAGTTGGCATGTTAATTGAAAATCGACCTCAAGATTTAGGAACTTGATTTTAGTTTCGGATGAGTTTGGGGTCTAAGCTAGACATATGATAATGTGAGTGTTGTTAGTTTCGTAATCTTATTGTGGTTGATTATTTATTTTTATAGATTGAATTTATTTGGAGACTCAATGAAAGGGCAAGACTCGAGTCTCAAATTGATTGTTAAGTGTATGAAATTCATGTATTTCCTTGTGGTATGTGTTAAGAGTAATGAGACTTGGTGAAGGGTTGACTTGTCCACCTTGATTAATTCTAATAATGAAAAGGGATAAAGCATATGAGCATTAGCTGATATATTATTGACTTGATTAATTACGTGTGAGTTTTGTCACGCCCCGAGCTACTCCGAGAAGGGGACACGGAACCTAGGACCACAAGTGATCCCAAGCTAACCCTGCTGGCAATACTAAACTGATACAGAAGCTAAATCATAATTAAATCTGAAACGATTGGGAATACCCGTATTCTATACATGAGATATTTGAAGACAATGAGTTTAATACAAAGGAAATATTAACTCAATACTAAGCTGAATCTAACTATGTTTGAAATAAACCTCTTAGCTGGAGTAGAAATACTGGGACAAGCCCTCAGCTAAATCTACCAAAAACTGAAATTAAATGACTAAAAACTGCAATGACACTCATTACTGTTGTCCTCGGAGAATGAGGACTCACCACTAATTTTCTTAACTTGAGATCGAAAAACGATCTATGTGTGATTTGGATGCTGAGAACCTGAACCTAAATCACGAGAAGATGTAGCGCACGTATGCGTCAGTACTTGAAAGGTACTGAGCATGTAGGATAGAGTAAAGCTGAAATAAATTATAAGTGAACAAGCATAAAAGAGAATATAATAATCTGACATGATAAACTGAATTCTGAGCTAACCGGATGCAACGACCAATTTTTTACATGCTACAACTAAATACTAAATATACTGATAAATAGTCAATGCAGAGAGTCTAACTGATTTGTGGGAGCTATAATAACTGATAATAAAATGACATGAGCTCAATGTGGAGTCCGATGTATACGCCCCATCGAGAGGACCTAATATACCCTGCCAAAGGTATAAAGGCATGTTGGTATGATCACTAAACTGATTACCCACAGAGAGGACTTACAACCTACATGGCTAGAAGTTTTGGGACTAAGTGGGTACGCTGAACCCTAGTCCAACTCGGTATTATGCTACGCCCAATGAATTTTGTAAATTAACTTATTATATTTGAATTTTTGTAAATACTGGATAGCTCGAAAATGAACATGCAAACAGACAATGAAACAATTAATCTGGTAATTATGCATTTATAATTGAAACGTGTATATCTGAAATATCTGAAATATCCGACCTAGCATGTATAATTCAAAAGAACTAAAGAAATACATAGTTAGGGTTCATAAATTCATGCAATAAACTGAATAATAACATTATAATCTGATTTGGAACATAAAATTAATAAATTCAGAAAGTCCTGTTGAAGTTCCAGAACATACTAGTTAAATCCCATATACGTGGTGTTTAAATCCATGGAAAAATACTTAAGTTTTGGGGCTGGAAATGCTAGAAATTATTGCGTTCTTGAACTATGGTTCTTGAGCTTTTTTCCTCTCTTGCTTTTAATTTTCTAAGTTTTGATTTAACGACTTGACTTACATATGTTTTAGTTATATTTCTAGGCTGAAGATGACTAAAATCTGATGATTTAGGGTCAAAACGGTGTATCTTAAGGTTTAAACGAAGTGGGAAAGGTCAAAAAGACTCCTGAGAATGTTGTTGTCGGACCAAACAACGACCAAGACTGACAGTCCGTCGTTTGACCAACGCTCCGTCATTAGGTCCGTCGATTGGGCATGTTCTACAGGCCTTTACTAAAATGGGCATAACTTTTTACTCAGAGGTCTGATTTTAGCAAAGTCGGTGTCTAGGGAAATATAATTCAAATATCTAACTGTGAGTAGGTCATGGAACAACTACTTCATTTCTTTCTAAGAGTTATGACCTTTTGAAGTTTACCTAATTGTATTTCTTCTTAGTGCCTGCAAATTTTCCACCTACGGTTTGGTCCGTATGTCCACCTACCGACCGTGGTTGTCATCCGTAGATCTTGTAAGAGAGTGGGTGAATGGGGGTATTGATCGACGGTCACGAACTACTGACCGTCGTCTTACCTATGAAACAGTAGGTCCGTCCTTCAATAAGGACTTAACCAATTTTTTCCCGGCATAGTTTTTGGGAGTCTTTGATCCCATCAACGATTGTGTTGGACGGACCGTGGGTCAGGCTACGGTTCGTCGATAGTCTCGTCTGTTGCACCTGCATATTTTCTGAAAACAAATTTTTTGTCTATTTTAGCTATGGGGTGTTACATTATCCCCCCTTGGGAACATTCGTCCTTGAATGAAGACTAATTTACCTTAAATAGAGGGAAAGAGTTGCAAACCCCACTACTAAACACGGAGAACTGAGTTTCTGACTGAACTGAGTTCCGAGTACATGCAAATACGCTGAAAAATGCAATTACAAACTGAGGGAACAAGATTCTAAGATTGAATTTACGCATTAATGACTAGATACTGAAAAGGAACTAGTACCTCAAGCTGGAGTGGAATCGGAAGGAAAGAGGTGAGGATATTTGGTTTTCATGACTGCTTCTGCTTCCCAAGTAGCTCTCTCTACGGACTGGCTCCTCCACAAAACCTTGACTCAAGAGACTTCTTAGTTTCTTATTCTTCTGACCTGACGGTCAAGAATCTCAACTGGTACATCCTCATAAAAAAGACTATCGTTCACCGCCACACTCTCAAATGGATCTATAGAGGCTGGATCACCACACACTTCTTCAAGAGTGGGATGTGGAAGGCTGGATGCACTCCTGCTAATTCTGCTGGTAACTCTAACTCATATGCCACCTTGCCGACCTTTTCATGATGTTGTAAGGGTCTACATATCTAGGACTAAGCTTCCCTTACTTTCCAAATCTCATCACCCCTTTCATAGGTGAGACTTTAAAAAAAACCCAATCATCAACTTGGAACTCTAGTTCCCTCCATGAGTTGCACTTTCTCCATAGCATAAAGGACTGAACCTGGTCCTATCAAAGCTGCTTCGCCTACTTCAAACCAACCAACAAAATATCTACATCTACGCCCATATAAAGCCTCATAAGGGGCCATCTGAATGCTGGAATGATAGCTATTGTTGTAGGCGAACTCAACAAGAGGAAGGTGATTAACCCAACTACCTTTGAAATCGATCACATAAGCTCTCAACATATCCTCTAAGGTCCGAATGGGATGCTCTGCCTGCCCATCCGTCTGTGGATAAAATGTTGTACTAAGGTTAACTTGAGTATCATGACCTTCCTAAAATGACCTCCAGAAATGAGAGGTAAACTGAGGACCTCTATTTGAGATAATAGACAAAGGAACCCCATGCAACCTCACAATTTTATTAATGTAAAGCTTGGCATAGTCCTCCGCCGAATCTGTAATCTTGACCGCGAAAAAGCGAGAAGACTTAGTCATCCTATCAACTATCACCCAAATTGAGTCATGCTGTCTGCGAGCACAGAGTAATCCTGTGATGAAGTCCGTATTAATCACATCCCACTTCCAAGTAGTAATATCGATCTCTTGAGTCATGCCTCCAGGTTTGTGATGTTCTACCTTGACTTGCTGGCAATTGGGGCACTTACCCACAAAATTTTCTATATCCTCTTCATGCAATTCCTCCAATAGACTTCTCGTAGATCGCGGTACATCTTAGTGGCACCGGGATGATTAGAATACCTAGAGTTATGGACTTCTGCAATAATATGATGTCTCAACTCGCCCACATCAGGAACACACAATCCACCCTTTTAGCAAAGTACACCATCTCCCCCTTGGGAGAAAACCTCCACTTTCTAATTATGGACTGCACCTTTTTATTCAAGAAAGATTGGTTCACTGTCTTGCTTTTCCTTAGCCTCCACTACCAAAGACAATTCTGCCCCATTTTGAACTGTTACACTGCTTTCTGATATGCTCATAACGCGAACTCCCAAGCGAGCAAGCCAGTGTACATCCTTCACTAGCTCCCTCCTTTCTTCATCAACATGGGTTACACTACCCATAGATAATCTAATAAGAGTATCGTCTACTACATTCGCCTTACAAGGATGACAATGCACACTCATATCATAATCCGTAAGGAATTCAAGCCATCTTCTTTGGCAAAGATTCAACTTTTTTTGGGTGAACACATACTGAAAGCTTTTATGATCGGTGAACACATCTACATGGACACCATCCAAGTAGTGTCTCCATATCTTGAGTGCAAACACTACTGCTGCAAACTCGAGGTCATGAGTTGGATAGTTCTTCTCATGTTCCTTAAGCTGCCTAGAGGCATAAGCTATCACCTTACCTCATTGCATCAACACACAACCTAGGACAAATATGGATGCATCACAATAGATCACATAACAATCTGAACCCTCTAGTAGATTCAAGACAGGAGCTGTAGTCAATCTAGTTTTCAATTGTGCAATGCTTTTCTCACAATCATCTGAAAATTGGAACTTGACCATCTTCTGTGTCAACCTAGTCAATGGTGAGGCTATGGATGAAAATCCTTCCACAAAATTTTTCTAATAACCCGCTAGACCTAAGAAACTTCTAATATCTGTAGCTGAGGTAGGTCTGGGCCACTGTTTCACTGCTTATATCTTTTGTGAACCACTTGGATTCCTTCGCTAGATACAATGTGACCAAGAAAAACAACAGATTGCAACCAGAATTCTCATTTACTAAACTTAGCAAATAATTGGCGATAGTTGAGAGTTTCTAAAACAATTCTCAAATGACTCGCATGTTCTTCCTCATTCCTAAAGTAAATGAGGAATCACTCAATGAAGACGATAACGAACAAGTCCAAGTACTGTTTGAATCCATGAAAGCTGCAGGAGCATTGGTTAGTCCAAACGGTATAACTACAAATTCATAATGACCATACCAAATTCTAAAGGATGTTTCTGGAATGTCACTATATCTGCCTCTAAGCTGATGATAACCCGATCTCAGGTCTATCTTTGAAAAGCGACTAGCACCCTGAAGTTGGTCAAACAAGTCATCAATCCTGGGGATGGGATACTTATTATCGATTGTGACCTTGTTCAACTGTCTATAGTCAATGCCCATACTGAGAGAACCCTCTTTCTTCTTTATAAACAACACTGGTGCACCCTATGGTGAAATACTAGTTCTGATGAAGCCCTTATATAGAAGGTCTTTCGAATCCTCTGTCAATTCCTTAAACTCTGTTGGGGCCATTCTGTATGGAGGAATCGAAATAGGTTGTATATTTGGAAGGAGATAAATTCCAAAGTCGATTTTTCTTTTGAGAGGGACTCCGTGAAGATCTTCTTGAAATACTTCTGGAAATTCACATACTAGTGGAACTGACTCAAGAGTTGAGGTTTCAAGGCTAGAATCCTTAACTCGAACTAGATGATAGAGATAACCCTTAGATATCATCTTTTTAGCATTAAGGTAAGAAATAAATCGACTCATAGGCGCTAATCTACTACCCTTCTATTCTAAGATTGGTTCGTGTGAAAACTGAAAACAAAGAATCCTTGTTCTACAATCGACTGAGGCATAACATGAGTGTAACCAATCCATGCCTAGAATGCCATCAAATTCTACCATTTCTAACTCTACTAGATATGCTGAGGTGACTTTCGGAGAGACTGTGACAGGGAAATTCTGTATAGTCGTCTAGCTATAATTGGGTAACCGACTGGAGTAGAGACTGAGAAAGGTTCAAAGAGAGTTTCTGGACTAACACTCAATTGGACTACTATACTGAGTTACAAAAGACAAAGTCACGTCTGTTGTCTTTCCACTAAGTGAACCATATGTGAGTCACATCATTGAGTTTGTATGATGACAATATCACCTATCACTACCACTTACTGACATCGCACCAAATATTTTCTTGACCTTATCAATGAACTTCTATGGGTCCTTACCAACTTGCGAACCTAAAAACATAGGCCGATTCATCCTAACAAAATCACATACTTTGGCTGCCACTAATCGGTAATTTTTATTAGTAGGAACTAGAACCTGCTAATTGTTCTGGTTGGTCATACTCTAAGCCAAAAGCTGAATTGGAGTTCTGAAACTCTTCTTTTGAACTTCCTTACCTTGTACTAGAGGAACTGTGTTAGCATTGCGTGAATTAGCATTCCATGCCTAAGCTCTTCAAGAAGGCATGATCTTAAGCACACAACGTCAAGTAAAAATGGAATTTGATCATACCTTATGCACAATAAGAGTAACAAAAAAGTGAAGTTTTTCCTAAAACACTTCATAGCCTCCCTCTTATTAGAAGTGGTGCACTTCACACCCATGAAAAGGACTCTACTTAGTGCAGCTTTTCAGATATCCTAGGACACTTAAACCTAGTGCTCTGATACCAAGTTTTATCATGCCCCGAGCTACCCTGAGACGCGGACACAGAACCTAGGACCACAAGTGATCCCAAGCTAACCTTGCTGACATGATCATGAGCATACTAAATATAATAAACTAATGTAATAAACTAATGCCAAAGCTAAATCATAATTAAATCTTAAAAGATGGGGAATACCCTTATTCTATAACTAAGATATTTGAAAACAATGAGTTTAATACAAAGGAAATATTAACTTAATACTAAGATGAATCTAACTATGAATGAAATAAGCCTCTAAACTGGACTAGAAATACTGGGACAAGGCCCTTGTAACAACACTAAAAATGGCATTGCTAAATAATGCTTAATGTGTGTAGAATTCCTACGATTAGATTGGGTTCACATGGATTGATGCGCGTAGAACCAGACTTCTGAACCCGTGAAAATGAAAAGACAACTAACTTGGGGAGTTAGTGGAGCTAGTAAAGGTTGGATCCAGCCATGTACGTTTCCCGAATAAGAAGATTTAATCTAATGAGTCTTTACCGAATTTAAAAAGGCGAAATTTTAAGTTCTGAGGATCTAGGGGTACAATGGTATTTTTCAAAGCTAAGGGTAGTATCGTAATTATCCTAAATATGAAATAAATTATTTAGTTAATAAGGTGGAGGGGTATTTATGGGAGAGAGGGCCAAAATTTTGCCTTTGAAGTGAAGTCTTGCTCCACCCGGGTTCGAACCGTGGTGGAAGCAATGATTTAAATTGTTTTTATTTAAATTGGTAATTAATTTAATTTGTTAATATTTATTAATTGATTTAAAATAAAAGGGATATCAGATTTTACCATTTAACTAAATCTAATTTGACTAAGTCCTAAACTAAACTCTTAATCCTAAGAAAACTCTCCTTACTCACGTCTATCTCTCAACACACGATCATTCTCTCTTTTCTCATTCACGTTCTCTCTGCCTAAACAACTAAAAGAACAGAAAAATTACTAAAGTTCTTGTAATTTGAAGAACTTAAACGAAAAATATACACAAACAAATTTATCAAAAATGTTAGGCAAAAAGGGAAGGTGTTCCATCGAATTGGATGTTGAGATTTCGGTTTGGAAGTGTGTTTGGAGGAGATCTTTGGGCAGCAAGTCGTGGTTTAAACGTCAAAAAGGTATGGTTTCTCTTCTCTCTTTGTCCCTTTCCTAAGAGACCCCTAAGGTTCAGACGAATCTATTCCGACAACTAGGGTTGTTCCCCGTTGCATGTCCTTGTAACTAGCTCTCATTGAATCATAGTTTGGGTATATTTGCTTGTAGAAATTAGGTATGTATTGTGTTTTCGTGATGATTATATTTATGTGTGTGTTTTTGAAATCATGTGAATATTGAGCATGTTGTGCGAAAATAAGTGAAAAATGATGTTTGTGCAATATGTAGCCCCGATATACACTATTGGATTCAATTTCCAAAAATTGCATGTTTATGGTCGTATTTCATGTGCACAAACTTGCTTAAATAGTGATGTTCATAAGTGATGTAAAAATGCTGATTTAAGTGCAAAATAATAGTCAAATGAATCCATGAAAATACACCTAAAGAACTCACTAAAAACTACTTGAAACGTCTAAACATTTAACGTGAAAGAGGTGAGAATCTAGACTGTAAAAATTTCCTGCATCTTGTTGATGAGTTTCGGCCAAGCTAAGGGGATTGTCATTCTATGTAAAAATGAATTAAAATATGTGAGGCAAGTGCGAATCGAACTCGTGACCTCACTATGCTAAAAATCATTGAAATAATTTGAGAAAAAGAGAATGTGAAATGTGGAATCCGAAAATGAAATAAAAAAATAATAAATGTGAGGAGTGGGATTCAAACCCACCACCTCTCAATTAGAGTTAAGGAGGAATAAAACAGAAAAATAAAAGGTTAATGCATGTGGGAATCGAACCCACGACCTCTAGGCAGAACCAAGGAAAATTAAGGAGAACAAAATTAAAGTGGGGATGTGGGGGTTTGAACCCACACCCCCTCGTCCAAAAGGGGAGAAATTAAAGAGAAGGAAATTTAAAGAAATTGAGGTTTTGGGGTTCGATCCCACATCCTCTCAGTCCCAATGAGAAAAATTCAAAGAGAGAAATTTCGGGGAAAAAATGAAATGGAGGCGTTGGGGCTCGATCTTGGGACCCCAAGCTGTGTGGATTAAACCAAAATTAATGAAAATGTAAGTATTGTCCAAGGGATTTGAAATTGGGGTCCATTGCCCAAATTCCGTATTGATACATAAGTCATACGTGAATATATGTTCAAATAAGACAGCCTACATAGATCGAAATCATTGATCTTAGCATACATATAAGATGCATTAGTCTTGTACCACGTAATCATAGGAAGATATGAATCACTTAAATGAACTATGAATGAATCCTCATGGCTTGTATGTATAGACCCATAGGTCTAGCATACGTTTAAAAGTAAGTGAACCTAAGGCGTATGTAATGAAATGATGAAACCCTAGAAGGGTTAAGTAAGTGTGTGAAACACACTAAATGGCCAAGTGCATTGGCATATGATGAAATGAACATTCACGTAATAAGGGGTGAGTAATTATAAAGATCAAATGTGCTAAAGTTAATGAATGTGGTGACAATATGATAAGAGACTAATGTAAAATATGAGAGCAATCTCAAATGAGCCTAAGTGAATTTTATCAAAACGTACTCACCTATGAGAGTGTAATGTTAATGAAGAGACCAGTCTCTATGAACACTCTAATGAATGTATTGAGAATAACATACTTAATACTAATTATGAGATGAGAAATTATATATTGATCTATGATGTCCTCATACTAGAAGCCAGCTTTCATGACGTATGAGTTGAATCTAATGGAACTTTATACTGAGCACCGATATACTAGCTATGATACGTGATGCCTCTCATAGGAAGGGCGGAGGTTCACGTAACTCTAATGAGATGAGACTGTCCGGCATTCCGGGTATGGGTCTTCTTATATCTCCTAGTCTTCGAACCTATACTGCCAATATAGGGATCTAGCAGGGTTCGATTCCCATCTACGCTAGCATGTTTTGGGTCACTTTGTCTGGTGATTCCACCTCTTTTAGGTGTGGGGGAGACACTGGGTTTGAGGATGCTTACATGATCTATGTCGGTTAAAGTTAAAGTTCCCCATGAATGAATGAGGCTAGCCTCAAATGATGTACACGACAGAAATGAATGATACCAAAGGTGTTAGGATAGGATAATCAAGAGGTGAGTTAGACCTAAGTAATGACACTAGGTCATTCTTGATCATTCCACAGCGAACCTGATAAAAGTCTTAAACTACATCCTAGGTATAGCTGGTGTTCACACTAACCTATGAATGAAATAAAGTGAATTACGTATGAAGAAATGAAGCAGACTCTATATTTTCTAATGAAGGCTCCCTAGTTGAGGTCCAATATGTTGAGCCATCATTTTAGGAAAGTCTTATGTCAAGACCATGATTCCAAGGTCTCATGGCATACAAGTTGACGTTTCATCTATCCAGACGTGGAGCTTTAATCCGGACATGGTAGGCCTTCATGCTTCGAGGATGTCTACCGTTATTATCTAGTTTAGATGTAGGCTATAGCTAGTAGAGCATGTTCCACCAGTATTTTTTTCCACTTTTGTTCAAAATTTGTATTGTTGCCGTTTTGGCAAAAATACGTTTAATAAAACTATTGGACTAAATCTTTCATTTGATTATCTCTTTATTAGATGGTTGATTTGCGAACGCCTATGATGTTAAGTAGTATGTATACATGTAATTAAGAAACAAAAAGTTTCAAATTTTTCGCAAAAAATAACCTATATGAAGTAAGGAAGATATATGCAGGCTTATCTGCAACCTCTAAGAGGTCTACGATGCAAGTCTCGTCTGGGGTCTAGATTTTGGTCATGACAAAGTTGGTATCAGAGCTTTAGGTTTAAATACGAGGATAATAAGTTTACATCAACCACATCGAGTAGTTTCTAAGTCATGGTAGTGAAGTGCACCACTATCCTGAATTACAGACTGCATGATGCGTTGGAAAATTTCCCCTTTTTTTAATCTTAACGTGCCTTTCCTAATGTATGATATTCTTGGTGTTATGAGCGTGTCTAACAACGATCCTTGTTGTTTTCTGAGAATGAATACTAGGAGAATAATTGGTCAAAGGAGTGGATGAGCATCTGCTGGGGGCACTGAGGTTACACCCCAGGCTCCAGCTGAAGTAGTGGCTATGCCGGTTAACCCTGCTGGGTTGACTGATGTTGAGGTGCGGGCATCTCTGGCTCAGATGGCACAGGCTTTCACTATTCAGGAATAGGACATCACCGACCAGGTCATCGGCAGAATGTTCAAAGGGAAGACCCACCGGTTCGTAGCATGGCTGAAAGGCTACGAGACTTCACATGGATGAATCTTCCTATTTTCACAGGGTCCAAGACTTTAGAACATCCTCAGGATTTTGTGGATGAGGTGCATAAGATTTTGGTGGCTATGGGGGACACAAATACTGAGAAAGTAGAGTTGGCTTCCTATCAACTCAAGGATATTGCACAGACTTGGTGCAAGATGTGGCAATACAGCCAAGTTTTGGGCGGAGTTCCGATCATTTGGGAGTTGTTTAAGACAGCCTTTCTGGAGAGATTCTTTCCCAGAGAGATGAGGAAGGCTAAGGTTGAGGAGTTTATCAACCTTAAGAAGGGATCTATTACAGTCAGGGAGTATTCCCTAAAGTTTGTTAAACTGTCTAGGTATGCTACTTCCGTTGTATCTAACAATAGGGATGAGATGAGTAGGTTCCTCACAAGAATCAATGGATATTTAGAGGAGGTGTGTCGGTCTGCGATTCTCCACGATAACTTGGACCTCTCTAGGTTGATGGTGAATGTCTAGCAGGTAGAGGACAGCCGGAAGAAAAGAGGATTTTGTGATGCTAGGAGGCCTAAGCCTCAAGATCAGGCAGGTCCTAGTAACGGAGGCAAAAGAAACAATTTTTGCATCCGTGAACAGCCCAAATTCAAAAAGGGGCAACAAAAATCAGGGAACTATAACTTTCAGAGGAGTAAAACACCTCGAGAAGGCAGAACCGAGCCCAAGAAGGGCAATGGAGGTGATATGCATCGTCCCAGTAAGAACTGTACTAAGTGTGGCCGTGCTCATAGTGGAGAGTGCAGATAGGGCACTACTACCTGTTTAGGCTGCGGTAAGAGCGGACTCATGGTTAAGGACTGCCCACAGAACAGGGTTCAGGCTGGAAGTAATGCTCACACTACGCCTAATCCACAGGATGCAGCAGCATTTGAGCCTACTAAGAGAAATTGGTTCTACGCCCTTAAGGGTAGGAAGGAGCAGGAGAAGTCCGTGGATGTGATCTTAGGTATGATGCAAGTATTCTCAACTTCTGTTTATGCTTTACTTGATCCAGGGTCTATGTTTTCCGTTGTAACTTCTTTGCTTGCTCTCACTTTTGAGATATTTCCTGAAGTTCTTCATGTTCCTATCGTGGTTAGTACACCTTTAAGTGAAAATGTATGAACTAATAGAGTATACAAGGATTGACCAATAGTTGTTTGTGGAAAGACTATGACTGCAGACTTGGTTGAGTTACCCATGCATGTTTTTTATGTTATTCTTGGTATGGACAGGCTTCATAGTTGTTATGCTTGCATGGATTGTCGTAGTAGGGTTGTGAGAGTTCTTTTCCCTAATGAAGAAGAGCTACTCTAGGAGGGGTATAACTCAAGTCGTCCTAATCCCTTGATTTCGAATCTTAAGGCCAATAAAATGATGTCCAAAGGGTTATTGTGTCATCTTGTGAGTGTTAACGATTTAGATCATGACATTCTTTCCATAGAATCAGTGCCTGTAGTGAATGAGTTCCAAGATGTATTTCCTGATGATTTTTCTGGAGTTCCTGTCCCTCGAAAGATTGACTTTGGTATCGACTTAGAACCCGATGCTAAACCAATTTCAATTCCTCTGTACAGAATGGCTCTAGTTGAACTCAAAGAGTTGAAGCTGCAGTTAAAAGATCACACTGATAAGGGTTTCATTTAGCCGAGCATATCCCCTTGGGGCGCTACAGTGTTTTTTGTGAAAAAGAAAGATGGAACCCTTAGAATGTGTATCAATTATCGTCAGCTCAACAAAGTTCTATCAAGAATAAAAATATCCACTTCCCTGAATAGACGACTTGTTCGACCAACTCCAAGGGTCTAGTTTCTTTCAAAAATTGATATTCGTTCAGGGTAAAATCAGCTTAGGGTTGAGATAGAGATATCCCAAAGACAACCTTTCGTACCCGTTATGGTCACTATGAGTTTCTAGTTATGTTATTTAGTCTCATGAATGCAGCTGCTACATTTATGTATCTCATGAATAGGGTCTTCCATGAATACCTTGACGCTTTCGTCATAGTATTCGACATTCTCATCTACTCTAAGACCAAGGAAGAGCATGAACAACATTTGAGACTAACCTTGCAGGTACTTAGACAACATCAGTTGTATGCCAAATTCAGCAAGTGTAAATTTTGGCTTAGATTAGTGACCTTTCTTGGTCATGTCGTGTCCGACAAATGTGTAGAGGTAGATCCCAAGAAGACTGAAGTTGTTAAGAACTAGCCAAAACTTCTTACTCCCATAGATATTCGTAGGTTCTTGGGATTGGATGGTTATTATCGCATGTTCGTGGAGGATTTTTCTTCCATTGCTGCCTCACTGACAGCTTTGACTAAGAAGAAGGCCAAGTTTGAATGGACGGAGACTTGTAAAAGAGTTTCAAGGAGCTCAAGGACAGACTCACTTCAGCCCCAGTCTTTACATTACCTAAGTGTGGTGAGACTTACACTATTTATTGTGATGCATCTAGGATTGGTTTAGGTTGTGTTGTTATGCAGGGTGATAAGGTGATAATTATGCGTCCAGATAGCTTAAGGTTCATGAAAAGAATTATCCCAGTCATGACCTGGAGTTTGAACCTGTGGTGTTTGCACTGAAATTGTGGAGGCACTACTTTTATGTAGTGCATGTGGATGTGTTCACAGACCATAAAAGTCTCCAGTAAGTGTTCACACGTAGGGAGTTGAATCTACGTCAGCTGAGGTGGTTGGAGCTGTTGAAGGACTATGGCATGAATGTCCACTACCATCAAGGTAAGACTAATGTTGTAGCTGATGCCTTGAGTAGGATAAGCATGGGAAGTACAAACCACGTTGAGGATGAGAAGAAAGAGTTGGTGAAAGATATACACATACTGGACAGACTGGGTGTACGGTTAGTTTACTCTACTAGTGGTGGTGTTTCAATTCGTCCTAGTTCAGAATCATCCTTAGTAGTTGACGTCAAGGAGGGTCAGCATCTTGATCCTGTGTTGATGGAGCTGAAGGACACAATACTAGTTAAGATGAATGAGTCTTTTACTTTGGGAGATGATGGCATACTTAGGTACCGGGACAGGCTGTGTGTACCAAATGTTGATGATTTGCGGACCAGGATCATTGCAGAGGCCCATGGTTCAAGATTTTCCATACAACCATGTTCCACTAAGATGTATCATGATTTTAAGCATATCTATTGGTGGGATGGAATGAAGAAGGACATTGCAGAACATGTGGCCAAGTGTCCTAATTGTCAACAGGTTAAGACAGAACATATTAAGCCTGACAGTCTTACTCAAATTATTGGGTTCCAACTTGGAAATGGGAGGCCATTAATATGGACTTCGTGGTTGGTCATCTGAAGACTAGGAGACGGCATGACTCCATATGGTTTATTGTGGAAAAGATGACTAAGTCTGCCCACTTTTTCCCTGTGAAGTCTACTTACAGAGCCGAGGATTATACGAGACTCTACAAATATAAGATTGTGAGATGGCATGGGATTCCTTTGTCTATCATTTCAGATAAAGGAGCTCAATTTACTTCACGTTTCTGGAGATCCTTCCAGAAAAGCTTAGGCACACACGCGAAGCTTAGTACTACATTTCATCCTCAGACTGATGGGCAGGCATATCGCACCATTCAGATATTGGAGGATATGTTGAGGGTGTGTGGGATTGACTTCAGGGGTAACTGGGATGACCATCTTCCTTTGATAGAGCTCACGTATAATAATAGTTATCACTCCAACATTGGCATGGCACCGTGTGAGGGGCTTTATGGTAGAAGTTGTAGGTCTCCAGTTGGGTGGTTCGAGGATTGAGAGTCATCTATCTTGGGTCCAGAGATCATTCATGAGGCGTTAGAGAAAGTCAAAGTGATTAGGGACAGGTTGGCTACTGCCTACTATCGGCAGAAGTCTTATTCAGACAATAAAAACCGGCCCTTAGACTTTGATGTTGGTGACCAAGTCTATTTGAAGATACACCTATGAAGGGGGTGATGAGGTTTGGCATGAAGGGGAAGTTTAGTGCAAGGTGTGTTGGGCCATACGAGATCCTACAGCCTGTGGGTGAAGTGGCCTATGAGTTGGCATTGCCTGCGGAGCTAGCTTCTGTTCATCGAGTGTTTTATGTCTCTATAATTAAAGAAGTGCCTAGGTAATCCAGTATCGATTCTACCTGTTGAAGGTATGGGGGTCGAGGAAGACTTATCTTATGAAGAAGTATATGTTGAGATTTTAGAAAAACAGACCAAGCGGCTAAGGAACAAGAAGATTAACACTGTAAAGGTATTGTGGAGGAATCATCTTGTTAAGGGTCCTACTTGGGAGGCCAAGGCCAAAATGAGATCCCTCTACCCTCATCTTTTCAACCCTTGAGGTTAGACTTCCTACTCTTAAGTCTATGTGTCCTTATCTCTCCATTCTTTGTTGCTATTGCTTGTTTGTGAATAGTATTAATGTTATGATCTGACTTGCATTACAATAGATAGTTAGTAATGTCATTCGGGGATGAATATTCCTAAGGGGGGATAATGTAACAACCCTAAAAATGTTTATGTTAAATAATGCTTAATGTGTCTAGAATGCGTATGACTAGATCGGGTTCACACATATTGATGCGCGTAGAACCAGACCTCTGAACCATTGTGACAGCCAAGCCAACTAACTTGGGGAGTTAGCTAAACTACGTAAGATTGGGCCCAGCCATGTAGGGCTCCCGAATATAAAGATTTGACCGAATGAGTCTTTACCTAATTTAAAAAGGAGAAATCATAAGTTTGGAGGGTCTAGGGGTAGAATGGTCTTTTTCCAGGCTAAGGGTCGTATCGTAATCACCCTAAATATGTAATAAATTATTTAATTAATAAGGTGAAGGTGTATTTTGGGGAGAGAGGGCCGAAAATTTGCCTTTGAAGTGAAGTCTTGCTCCACCCGAGTTCAAACCTAGGTGGAAGCAATGATTTAAATTCTTTTTATTTAAATTGGTAATTAATTTAATTAATTAATATTTATTGGTTGATTTAAAATAAAAGGGAAATCAGATCTTACCATTTAACTAAACCTAATTTGACTAAGTCCTAAACTAAACTCCTAATCCTAAGAAAACTCTCCATACTCACGTCTATCTCTCAACACACGATAATTGTCTCTTCTCTCATTCACGTTCTCTATGCCTAAACAACTACAAGAACAGAAAAATTAATAAAGTTCTTCACACTTGAAGAACTTAGACGAAAAATATACACAAACAAGTTAATCAAAAACGTAAGGTGTTCCGTCGAACTTGGTGTTGAGATTTCGGTTAGGACTTGTTTTTGGAGGAGTTCTTTGGGCATAAATTTGAGGTTTGAACGTCAAAAAAGTATGGGTACTCTTCTCTCTTTCTCCCTTTCCCAAGAGACCCCTAAGTTTCAGACGAATCTATTCCAAAAACTAGGGTTGTTCCTCGTTGCATGTCCTTGTCACTAGCTCCCATCGAATCATAGGTTGGGTATGTTTGCTCGTAGAAATTAGGTATGTAAAGTGTTTTCGTGATGATTATGTTTATGTGTGTATGTTTGAAATTATGTGAATATTGAGCATGTTGTCCGAAATTAAGTGAAAATGATGTGTCTGCAATGTGTAGCCGTGATACACACTCTTGGATTTAAGTTCATAAAATGACATGTTTATGATCGTATTTCATGTGCATAAACTTGCATAAATTGTGATGTTCAAAAGTGATGTAAAAATGCTGATTTGAGTGCAAACTAATAGTCAAATGAATCCATAAAAATGCACCTAAAGAACTCACTAAAAACTAATTAAAACGTCTAAACATTTAATGTGAAAGAGGTGAGAAACTAGGCAACAAAAATTTCCAGCATCTTATTGATGACTTTCGGCCTAGCTAAGGGGATTATCATTCTATGTAATAATAAATTAAAATATGTGAGGCCACTTAGAATCAAACCCATGACCTCACCATGTTAAAATTCATTGAAATGATGTGAGAGAAAGAGAATGTGAAATGTGGAATTGGAACCCATGTGCCTTGATCCGAAAATGAAATAAAAAGAATGATAAATGAGTGGAGTGGGATTAGAACCCACCACCTCTTAATTAGGTTTAAGGAGGAATTAAAACGAAAAACAAAAGGTTAATGCATATGGGAATCAAACCCACGACCTCTAGGAAGAACCAAGGAAAATTAAGAAGAAAAAAATTAAAGTGCGTTTGTGGGGGTACGAACCCACACACCCTCGTCCAGAAGGAGAGAAATTAAAGAGAAGGAAATTAAAATAAAATGAGGTTGTGGGGGTTCGATCAAACATCCTCTCAGTCCCAATGAGTGAAATTTGAAGAGAGAAATATCGGGAAAAAATAAAATGGAGGCGTTGGGGCTCGATCTTGGGTCCCCAAGTCGTGTGGATTAAACCAAAATAAATAAAAATGTAAGTGTTTTCCGAGGAATTTGAAATCGGTTTACTTGCCCAAATTCCGTATTAATACATAACTCATACATGAATATATGTTCAAATAAGGTTGCCTACATAGATCGAAATCAATGATGTTTGCATACATACACGCTGCATAAGTCTTGTACCACGTAATCATAGGAATATATGAATCACTTAAACGAACCTAAGTCTTGTATGTATAGACCCATAAGTCTAGCATACGTTTAAAAGTAAGTGAACCTAAGATGTATGTATTGAATTGATGAAACCCTATAAGGGTTAAGTAAGAGTGTAAAACAAACTAAATGGCCAAGTTCATTGGCATATGATGAAATGAACATTCACATAATAAGGGGTGAGTAATTATGAAGAGAAAATGTGATAAAGTTAATGAACGTGGTGACAACATGATAAGAGGCTAATGTAAAAGATGAGAGCAATCTCAAATGAGCCTAAGTGAATGTTACCAAAACGTACTCACCTATGAGAGTGTAAAGTTAATGAAGGGACCAGTCTCTATGAATACTCTAATGAAAGTATTGAGAATAATATACTTAATACTAATGATGATATGAGAAATCATCTATTGAGCTATGATGTCCTCATACTAGAAGTCAACTTACATGACGTATGAGTTGAATGTAATGGAAACTTATACTGAGCACCGATAGACTAGCTATGAGCGGTGATCCCTTCTTTTGCGAAGGGCGAAGGTTCACGTAACTCAAATGAGATGAAAATGACTTGCATGCCGGGTATGGGTCTCTTTACATCTCCTAGTCTTCGAACCTCTACTACAAATATAGGGATCCAGCGGGGTTCAATTCCCATGTACGCTAGCATGTTTTGGGTCACTTTGGCTGGTTATTCAACCTCTTTTCGGTGTAGGGGAAGACACTGGATTTCATGATGCAAACATGATCTATGTCGGTTAAAGTTAAAGTTCCCCGTGAATGAATGAGGCCAGCCTTAAATGATGTACACAATGAAATGTATGATAACAAAGGTGTTAGGATAGGATAATCAAGAGGTGATATAGACTTAAGTAATGACACTAGGTCATTCTTGATCATTGCACAGCGAACCCGGTGAAAGTCTTAAACTACATCCTAGATATAGTTGGTGTTCACACTAGCCTATGAACGAAATGAAGTGAAGTACGTATGAAGGAATGAAGCAGACTCTGTGTTTGCTAAAGAAGGATCCCTAGTTGAGGTCCCATATGTGTAGCCCTCATTTTGGGAAAGTCTTAATGTCAAGACCATGATTTAAAGGTCTCATGGGATATGAATGAATGTTATGAAATATGTTATGTGCTATATGCAATAGGTTTTGTGGTTTGTGCAAGATGTTATGTGTTATGTGCAATAAAATAAGTATAATGATGCATGTTACTCTCATGGCATGACTTTGCTAATCCAAATTTGGAAAGCTCACTAACTTTCCTAATCCTATTTTGGCAAGTCCACTGACTTGACTTTCCATAATCATGTTGTTAGGAAAGAGATGTTCTTACTCATGCATGTCCTTGGTGTGTGCTTGCATATACCCATACTTAGTACAAGTGTGTACTAATCCCATAAAATTCTACAATTTTCGGTGCAGTCACAGGTGAACGCTAAATCTTACAAGTTGACGTTGCAGCTATCCAGACGTGGAGCTTTTATCCGTACGTGGAGCTTTCATCCGGACTTGGTAGGCCCTCATGATTTCGAGGATGTCTACCGTTATTATCTAGCTCAGATTTTTGCTATAGATAGTGGAGTATGTTCCACCAGTATTTCTTTCCACTTTTGTTCAGACTTTGTATTGGTGACGTTTTGGCAAAAATACTTTCGGTAAAATTATGAGCTGATTCTTTCGTTTGATTATCTCTTTATTAGATGGTTGATTTGTGATCGCCTATGATGTTAAATAGTATGTATACATGTATGTTAAGAAACAAAAAGTTTCAAATTTTTCGCAAAAATTAACCTAGATAAAGTAAGGAAGACGTATGCAGGCTTGTCTGCGACCTGTAAGAGGTCAACGACGCCGGTCTCGTCTAGGGTCTAGATTTCGGTCGTGACCCCTAGCAAAAACTTAATCTAAATGACTAAAGACTGAAATGACACTCATTACTGTTGTCCTCGGAGAATAAGGACTTACCACTGAATATGCTGAACTTTAGATCGGAAATCGATCAATTTGTGATCTAGATGTTGAGAACCTGAACCTACATCACGAGAAGATGTTGCGCACGTATGCGTCAGTACTTGAAAGGTACTGAGCATGTAGGATAGAGTAAAGCTGAAATAAAACATAACTGAACAAGCATTAAAGCAAGTATAATAATCTGACATGATAAACTAAATTCTGAGCTAATTGGATGCAATGACCAATTTATAACATGCTAAAACTGAATGTTGAATATACTGATAAATGGCCAATGCAGAGAGTCTAACTGATCTGTGGGAGCTACTAATAACCGTTAATAAAACCACATGAGCTAAATGTGGAGTCCGATGTATACACCCCATCGCGAGGACCCAATATACCCTGTTAAAGGTATAAAGGCATGCTGGCGTGATAACTAAACTGATTGCCCACAGAGGGGACTTACAACCTACTTGGCTAGTAGTTCTGGGACTAATTGGGTACGCTGAACCCTAGTCCAACTAGGTATTATGCTACTCCCAATGAATTCTGTAAATTAACTGATCATGTCTGAGTTTTCGTAAATACTGGATAGGTCGAAACTGAACATGCAAACTAAGAATGCAACAATTAATCTGGTAATTATGCATTTATAGCTGAGGCACGTATATCTGAAATGTCTTAAATATCTGACCTAGCATGTGTAATTCAAGAACTAAAGAAATACATATCTAGGGTTTCGAAATTCATGCAATAAACATAATAATAACATGATAATCTAATTTGGAACATAAAACTAATCAATTCATAAAGTCCTATTGAAGTTCTAGAAACCCTAGATCTACTCATGATATGGGAATCAAGAATTTGACTGAAAACTAGGGACCCAATGGGTGAAAGGAACCCACTAGTGAAATTCCACATACCTGGTGATAAAATCCATGGGAAAATACTTAAGTTTTGGGGTTGGAACTGCTGGAACTTGTTGCATTCTTGAACTAGGTTCTTGAGCTTTTTCTCCTCTCTTGCTTCTAAATTTCTAAGTTCTTATTTAATGATTTGACTTAGATATGTTTTAGTTATGTTTCTAGGCTTAAATTGAGTAAAATCAGATGATTTAGGGTCAAAACAGTGTATCTTAAGGTTTAAATGAAGTGGGAAAGGTCAAAAAGACCCATGGGAAAGTTGTTGTCGGATCAAACGACAGCCAGGACTGACAGTCCGTCGTCTGACTGACGCTTCTTCGTTGGGTCCGTTGAGTAGGCCTGTTTGACAGGCCTTTAATAAATTGGGCATAACGTTTTACTCGAAGGTCTAATTTTAGCAAGGTCGGTGGCTATGATAAGATAATTCAATTATCTTTCTCTTGGTAGGTCATGCGACACCTAATTCATTTTGTTCTATGAGTAATGACCATTTGGACCCAACTTCATTTTCCCTTAACTATCTGCAAATTTTCCACCTACGGTCAGACCTCATGATGGTCATCCGTAGCTCTTGTTAGAGAGTGAGTGAATGGGGGTCTCGATCAACGGTCACAGACCACGGATCATCGTCTTACCTACAGATCGTAGGTTTGTCCGTTGATCAATACTTAGCCAATTTTTCCCCAACTGAGTTTGGGATCTTTGATCCCATCGACGGTTGTGTAGGACAGAGCGTGGGTCAGGCTAAGGTCCGTCGATGGTTTCGTCTGTTGCACCTGCAGATTTTCTGAAAAACTGATTTTTTGTCTATTTTAGCTACGGTGTGTTACAATTTTGTTCTTTATTGAACCCGTATAAATTTGATAATTGAGGTGATTATATGTGATAGAGACATTTCATTTATTGAGATGTTGCATCATCCCCTTTATTTGATTTCATATTGTGCACATGCATTGACATGAGATTGGGTATGAGTAAAGGTCTAACACGTGGAGATTGTCCTTGTTGAGACTGACTAGTAATTATTTGGGCACGTGGAGATGGTCCATGCAATGGAGAGATTATAATTAAAATTACTACTTTTACCCCTCCTGATAGTTGCCCAAATTTTTTTTTATTAGTCGGTAAAATTGATTTGAAAATTTTAAATTATTTGATGAGTACGGTTATTTAATTGATGGATGTGTATCAAAGAATTTATTTATTTAGTTGGTGGTTAATGAGACAAATTAATAAGTCATTTAATAGGATGAAATTTAACAATTTTTTAGTTGTATTAGAAAAGAAAAACAAAGAGAATAGGAAGAAACCCTATGCGGGGTTAGTGATGATGAAACGAACAAACTTCTCAGGCAAAAAAAATTCATAAACCAAGCTTTACGACTTTTATACTTATATATTTATATATATGAGTTTAATAAGGGGTAAATCACTAATTCTATCCATTGAATTCAATTGTTACTTAAGATTTATTGAGAAACACTGGAATTCGGGTCATGTTCATTAATGGGGAGAATTATATGATAAATAAAATATATATTGAATAATTTCTAGGAATTTGATGTGTGGGTAATTGGATTCTGGAAATTTCATTGAGCTCTATTTTTTTCATAATAGATTTTTCTTATGATAGTAATAAAATAATTAAAATTTCGTTATATTAAGAGAGAACTAATTATTATGGGTTTGTTATTTTCTCTCCATTATATTTATCAATTTCGGAACGAAAAGAGGGAGCAACGAGGTTGCATTTAATTAGTTAAATTTTAGGGTGAGTTATAATCTAGTTCTTCTTAAAATTATTCTAATTGAGAATGGATTGAATTTTACTAAGATTATATTGACGGTATGAAGAAAGATTGAGATAAATAATGAAAATACTGAGTATATTACATTACATGCATACCATTTGAATTATGATATTCGAAAGAATTTGATTTAACTTAGACTTGAAACTTTGAAAAATATGATAGTTGAAAGGTTAATTGGCATCAAAATTCACGAACTTGATTATATTGGATGAATTTTTGGGTTTAGACTCAACACATAGTAACAAAAATGTTGTTAGTTTTAAAATCTTATAGTGATTATTTATTTGAATAGATTGTAATTATTTGGAAGTCTAATGAAAGGGCAATACTCAAGTTTCAGAGTGATTGTTCTACCCTTTGAGGCAAGTGGATTTCTAAACTCTTGTTAAGTGTACGAAATGCATGTATTTCCTTGTGGTATATGTTTAGGAGTAATGGGATTTGGTGATGGGTTGACACTTCCACATTAATTAATTCTAATGATGAAAAAAGGGATAACAAAAGGCAATGTGATTCATTGTGTATGTGTGATGTGTTGAGAAAGGTTTGAAGCCATGTTGAATCATTGTTGATGTGATATCATGTTTGAGTTGTTGTGAAATGTGCAATTTTATTGAAATGGTCATTTCCTCATTATTTGCCTGAACATGTCATTTGCATTATTCTAAGAAATGGTTGTGTCAAGTATTATATGCATTGAGAGAGTATGAGAACTTAAAGAGGATGTACCGTTCGAGGTACGTATCACGCGTCGCAATGAATACTATATTTCAAGGGACGTATCATGAGCCGCGATGATTATTTTATCGAGGGTCGTGTCATGCACCGTGACAGATGCATGGACAGATATGTCCCCCATGGGTCCCGGACTGAGAGACAGCGTGTGCGTATCACTAGGTCAGACATGCATCATTATAATTGACATGCATTCCATGACATTACACATACTTATCGTTAGTGAACTTGATATTTTGTTTTGCTGATCTTCTGAATGCCTGTCTATTTGGAACTTGTGATAGATGAAAACTAAGCTTTTTGTTGAGGATTGAAAATTGTTAAAGTGTTGTTCTTGAGGATTTTAATTTGTTAAAGTGTTGTTGTTGAGGATATGTAATTTGTCTAAGAGTTGTTGTTGATCTATGCACTATGTAAACTGTGAGTTGTTAGGTTGGATTGAGTTTTATGCAAGTTACAGTTGTGGAGGTTCGGTTGGGGTGGTAGGAGTACCCGTATTTCATCCCCTTAGCTTGTTTAGACGTTTACTTGTTGAGTACTGTGTGGTTTGGTACTCACTCCTTGCTTCTAAAATTCTTTTTGTAGGTTACTAGCCCAAATTTTTGTGATATATTCTCTCCTTTTCTAAGGCTTCTTGGAGATTTGTGAGGTAGTTGTTTGTCATCTCAGTAGACCTTCTTACTCCTATTTATGATCTTGTTCTACTCTAGAAACGATGTCATATGAAACTTGTATTTTTCTTTTCACTTAATTATAATACTTTAGAGGCTTATACACGTGACAACCAAAATTGGGAAGTATCTTTTTGTTGAACATAAATTTTTGCTTTTTTATTGTAATGGTTGAGTTTTAAGATGACTTGTCTTGGTGGGATAAGACAAGTGCCATCACGTCCATTTTTGGTTTGTGATAAAATGATATCAAAGTCCAGGTTTATAAGTCTCACGTGTATACAAGTCTAGTCTAAGTAGAGTCTCAAGGATTGACATGGAGACGTCTGTACTTATCTTCAAGAGGCTATATTGACTTTTTAGGAAAAATCTTCACTTCTTGAATCTCTATCGTGCATCTTTTGTCTGTTCTGATTTTTATCGCTTTAACATTCTCTCTCACTTATTTGATGACTTGTGCGTAGTTCCTCATATATGCAGATGGTCTATCGTGTATGACTCGGATGTTAGACTTAATACTAAAGTGAAAGTTCTAAACTTAAGAAAGAACAATGCTACTATATTAAAATTTTCCAACAATCAACGGGTTGAGCAAGGTTTGTTACCCCAATAGAGAGAATAATACTTATGTGGTATAAACAATATTTAGAGTGCTTAACAATTGAAAGTGAAATGATTAAAGGGACAACTAGATAATAGACATGTAGCTTTGGAAACAACAACTAGTAAAGTTATCATAACATGAATGGGTTGCTTATAAAATGATGCGAGCAATGATGCACCAATTGAGCTTAGATATGCTACGATTTTATAGATTGTTTATATTAAAGAAGGCTATAATACAAGCACTACAATAGTATTGATTCTTACTTGGTTAGATTTATGGAGTGTGCAACTTTATATATTGACTTGACTTATGAAACAATACATATAGCTTGGGCTAGACACATAAATAAATTGATAATATTTTATAGCTATTTGATGGGTAAAAATGTGTGACCTATTTAGATATCATCTTCTTGATAGGTAAGGTGTGTTTAAGTGGTGGATTTAACAGACTTAAAAATGTGGTACTAATGGTATAGGAAAATGGATACGTTGATGTCAAGTGGTTTTACTAACTACTTAAAGGGTTATCAGTTGTATCACATGCTTGTATAATGACATTTAATGTTGTATTCACCTTTGAGAAACCAACTAGGTTGTTAGTGCAGTTGATTGGGGTTAAACATGTGTATAAGGAGAATTTTAGTGGTGGATCATTGATAAGGTATTGATGTGTTTGGGTTGTTAAGTGTATCTTGAAAAATCTAAATGAGGACCGGCGATTTCATATTAAGGTCCAGGAAAATAGATAAATACCAGATTGACAAACTTCTGTGTAAAGAATGTCCCAAAGACTATACTTGTGTGAAGGTAATTGAATTTCTTTTTGTAAGAAATGGCATATGAGATTGGGTTAATCATTTGATTTTTGTTGGTATAACAGAATTTAAGGTGTCATATTGATGAAAAGGATAACTTTATGATGATGACAAGTGCTAAATAAGCAAGATGGTAATGGAGATTTGTGATGAATTGGGGTTGAGATGCATCTACATAATAAAGATTTGTTGGTTAAATTTATTTTGTATGATAATGATGACTTTTATGTATCTAAGGTTATGGTTGATACTATTTGGTAAGTAGCATGTTTTTATGATAAGTTTTATGAGTAGTTGGGATGTCGTTATAGAATTAAAAAGTGATAAAGTCATAATGAAAAAATAGTGGGATGTAGTTTAACTTTCAGAAAGAGGTGAGAGCAAGAATTTTTTATCTTATTGCAAAGGCTAGAGAGGTATCCTAAAAGGGGTTGAGAATTAGAGTTAGTGATACATGATTTCACCCGTTTTGCTCTGATTATGATAATATGTAAATGTCAGAGGATCATAAAATTAGTTAAAAATTATGAGATAAAACTTGAGAAAGAAGTGTATGGATGTTCAGCTCGAGTATGATGATTAGTTCCTTTGCGGTTTTGAGTTTGATAATGAGTAGTAAAAAAAATTTAGCGAAACATATGATAAGGTCAATGGAGAGACGATCAATGATGAGCTAAGATACGTGAATTCATAAAAATCTTCGAAGCATGAACAAATGTTGATAGATAAAGGAATTGGATTTCAAAATTGGATTCAAAACTCATGTTTTTCATGATGAGTTTAGGTTTGTGGTAGTGTGTTTTGTTAAGGTATGAATTTGTAAGGTGAGAAATGATCGATCACATTGAATGTGAAGCATTTGTAAGGACTTAAAATTTGAATAGTAAATTTGGTTACTATTGATGTTATACTTAAGAGGGTTTCACATAATATTTTGGTTTAGAGTATAAGGTTGAACTATGGATTATTGGTCAATTATTAAGATTGGTAAGTGAGTCAGCGAAAGAAACAAAATTTTTGTCTATTAAAGAGTTCAAGGTATTTAAAAATCTTCATCATGGAAAGAATTTAAGAAATGTAAAGGAATAAGACCTCTTATATAGACTATTGGTTCAAAGTGAAGGTTGCATGAATTTTCATATATAAGTTCTAATATGACTATGAATGTGAATTGGCTGGATATTGACTTATTAAGATTTTATCATCGATTTTTATAAAGATGGAGTTTTAGTTTGGGTGACAAACAATTATGTGTGAAATATTCTATACGATTTTATCGAGATAAAATTTTCAAATTATCATACGCAATTTATGGATGTTAAGGAAGTGGACCTACAGTTCTACATGGTTAATGTATTTTGATGGGATTGAAATTATCTTGTTGATATGACGATCTAAACTATAATGATGAGTTACATAGAAATTAGATGATGAGTAGAGGTTATGAGCATATTGTATACAAATTTATTGGACTGACGAAGAATTTCTCTAAGTTTAGGCATGAGCTATGTGATGGTTTGAAATGGTAGTTGAAATATGGTATGTGAAAGATTGTGTAGAGTTATGTTCGGTGTGATTCAATTATTGTACCTCGATTGAAAAGTAATTAGATTTGAAATTAGTGCTATCAGTATTAGGTATGACTCATATCTTTCATGAAATGGTTAAATGAAAAGAATGAGAGCCATGAATTAAAATTTTTATAGGCTACAATGTATTTGTTAAGAAAATTTTGATACTAGTGACAGTTTGAGAGTAAGGTAAATGGCTGATGTGTTTATAATGTTGTTACTATTAAGAGTGTTGGTTTAACAAAGTATTGTGAGAAGTATATTGGGTTTGCTGAATCAAGTATTTGTTATATCTTAACGAGGATTAGACTTGTTGTGGGTGACTAAAAATAGATAAGAGGGACTCATTAAAAAAGGAATGTTTGATATGAGCACTATGAAAGAAGTATCTAGTGTTATTCGAATTTTATTCTGTATATTCTTATATGACAATCTATTTCGTGTTAGATATGGTTGGAAGTGTGATTCTCTACTTATACCTACACTTGTTTTCATATCTATGGGTGAATCCCTAGTGAAGGATCGGATATACCGATCATGTGATTGTCCTCTTGGTAGGGTGACATCTTTGGTTAAACTTGTTCATTTTAGTTATGATAGATTTAGTGTTGTTTGTCATAGTTGAAGCATACCAATAGTTCTACATGCAAAACCTTACTTGTGAGAACTTATATGGAGCTATAAAGAGTCACAATTATCTAACAGTGTTGTTAAAGGTTATGCATTTTTTAAAATGTTATTGATATTAGGTGTTACTTGATTTTGTTCTTATTTGGGTTGGATAAGTTTGATCCTCCCTTGATGAGCAATCGATGTCAAATGATCATATTTTTATAACTAACTAAACTCATGAAAATACTATGTTAGTGACAAAGGAAATTGGATAAGATATATGATGGTTTATGCAATATGAATATGTGGTGGTTGGTTCAGGTTCACATCTGATTGTAGTGGGTATTGATTTAAAATGTTTCTTAGTTATGTGAGAAAAGATTCGTCATGATGGTTGAGTTATGTTACAGTTGGTTTCAGTTTAGATTGGGTTCATAAGTTAGTTTGTGGCTTGATAATCACTATGATTAATGGATCTTTCAAATTTTGATTCCAAAGTTCAGTTCTTAATAATTACTCTAGATGGAATGGTGTTTGAAGATGATCCCACTTGGAGAGGTAAACATTGACTCTAGAGATTATACCTTAAGCTTTTGGTTACGTTGATTAATCTTCTTTCTTCTTGTGTATGTTTGAGGAATAACATGGTTTTTTAGTGGTGGATATTGTAATGATCCGGAAGCTTATTTTTGTAATTATTTTGGTAAAATAACTATTTTTACCCCTCCCGATACTTGCCCTTAGCCATTGCTTTTATTAGTCGGTGAAATTGATTTGAAAATTTTAAATAATTTGATAAGTACCGTTATTTAATTGATGGATGTATATCAAAGAATATATTTATTTAGTTGGTGATTAATGAGCCAAATTAATAAGTCATTTGATAGGATGAAAATAACTTGGTGAAATTTAACATTTTTTTAGTTGTTTTAGAAAAGAAAAAAAAAAGAGAATAAGAAGAAACCCTATGCAGCGTTAGTGATGAGGAAACGAACAAACTTCTCAGGTAAAAAAAATTCATAAACCAAGCTTTATGACTTTTATACTTATATATTTATATATATTAGTTTATTAATAAGTGGTAAATCGCTAATTCTATCAATTGAATTCAATTGTTACTTAAGATTTATTGGGAAATATTGGAATTTGGGTCATCTTCATTAATGGGGAGAATTATATAATAAATAAAATATATATTGAATACTTAATAGGAATTTATTGTGTGGGAAATTGGATTCTGGAAATTTGGTTGAGTTCTATTTTTTTCATGAAATATTTTTCTTATGATAATTATAAAATAATTGAAATTTCGTTATATTAAGAGAGAAAACTAATTATTGTGGTTTTGTAATTTTGTCTCCATTATATTTATCAATTTTGGAACGAATACAGGGAGCAACGAGGTTGTATTTAATTAGTTAAATTTTATGGTGGGTTATAATCTGGTTCTTCTTAATATTATTGTAATTGACATGTGGATTGAATCAAAAAGTTAGATTATATTTACGGTATGCAGAAAGATTGAGATAAATAATGAAATATTGAGTATATTACATTACACGAATACCATTTGAATTATGATATTGGGAAGAATTTGATTAAACTTCGACTTGAATTAATAAATATGGTAGTTTGAATGTTAATTGACATGAAGATTTACGAAGTTGATTATATTGGGTGAATTTTTGGGTTTAAACTCAACACATAGTATCATCAGTGTTGTTACTTTTGAAATCTTACAGTGATTATTTATTTGAATAGATTGTAATTATTTGGAAGTCCAATGAAAGGGGAAGACTCAAGTTTCGGAGTGATTGTTCAACTATTTCAGACAAGTGGATTTCTAAACTCCTGTCAAGTGTACGAAATGTGTGTATTTCCTTGTAGTATATGTTTGGGAGTAATGAGATTTAGAGATGGGTGGACTTGTCCACATTGATTAATTCTAATGATGAAAAAGTGGTAGCAAAAGGCAATGTGGTTAATTGTTTATTTGTGAAGTGTTGAGAAAGGTTTGAAGACTTGTAGAATCATTGTTAATGTGATATCATGTTTGAGTTGCTGTGAAATGTGCAATTTTATAAAAAATGGTCATTTTCTCATTATTTGTGTGAACATGTCATTTGCATTATTCTGAGACATGGTCTTGACAAGTATTATATGCATTGAGAGAGAATGAGAACTTAAAGAGGATGTACAATTTCGAGGGACGTATCAAGCGCCGCGATGGATACTATATTTTGAGAGATGTATCACGAGTCGCGATGGTTACTATTATCTAGGGTCGTGTCATGTGCCGCGACAGATGCATGGAAAGATATGTCCCCCATGGGTCCTATACTGAGAGATTGCGGGTGTGTATCACTAGGTCAGACATGCATCATTATATTTGACATTGCATTCCATGTCATTAAACATACTTATCGTTAGTGAACTTGATATTATGTTTTGCTGATTTTGTCAATTCCTTTCTGTGGAACTTGTGATAGATGAATACTAAGCTTGTTGTTGAGGATTGGAAATTGTTAGAGTGTTGTTCTTGAGGATATTTATTTTGTTAAAGCGTTATTGTTAAGGATATGTAATTTGTCGAAGTGTTGTTGTTGATCTATGTGCTATGTAAACTGTGAGTTGTTAGATTGGATTGTGATTTATGCAAGTTGTAGTTGTGGAGGTTCGGTTGGGGAGGTAGGAGTACCCATATTTCATCCCCTTAGCTTATGTTTAGACGTTTACTTGCTGAGTACCGTGTGATTTGGTACTCACCCCTTGCTTCTACAATTTTTTTCGTAGGTTACTATCTAGGATTTTTGTGATATATTCTCTGCTTTTCTGAGGCTTCTTGGACATTTCTGAGGTAGCTGTTTGTCATCTCAGCAGACCTTCTTACTCCTATTTATGATCTTGTAATACTCTAGAAACAATGTCATATGAAACTTGTATTTTTCTTTTGACTTAATTGTAATGCTTTAGAGGCTTATACATGTGACAACCAGATTTTGAGGGTATTTTTTTGTTGAACATAAATTTCCGCATTTTTGTTGTAATGGTTGAGTTTTAGGTTGTCTTGTCTTTGTGGGGTAAGAGGAGTGCCATCAGGTACATTTTTGGATCGTAACAGTGCTGAATTTGTTTTATTTATGATAGTCCGTTGAGATCGTCCGTACAAACACGTGGAGATCGTCCGTGTCGGTATATAGACCTCGCATGTCCGCCATGGGTTATGAATTCTCGATGTATTTCCAAGAGATATCATGTATATACGGTTGAGAGAGTAATTGGTATTCTGAGGCATATCACTTCATTGTGTCATATTGCATTGCATCAGATGACATCCTTCATTCTTGATGATTATGTGTTTTATATTTGGTTGAAAAGTACTTGATATTTGATTACCTCTATTTGATGAACTTGATCTTGCATATTGCTGATATTGTAAGTGCCTATTTATGAAAGTTGTGATTGTTGAATATTGAGTTTGTAGTTGAGGATGTGTAATATTTTAAAATAATTTTGAAGAGATAGGTGCTATGAAAACTGTGAACTGTTAGGTTGGGCTGATTTTTATTCAAGTTGTAGTTGTGGAGGTTCGGTTTGTGTGTAAGGAGTACCCGCATTTGATCCCCTTAGCTTGTTTTTAGAAGTTTACTTGCTGGGTACCGTGTGTTTTGGTACTTACCCCTTGCTACTACAATTTTTTTGTAATTTACTAGCCCAGACCTTTGTGATATTTCTCTTCTCCTTGTTCGAGACTTCTTGTGGAGAATTGTGAAGTAACTGCTTGTTATCTCAGCAGACCTTCTTAATCCTATTTATGACCTTGTCCTATTCGAGAAATAATGTCATTTCAAAATTATTTTTTTTGTTGAATCAACGTTAATACTTTAGAGTCTTGTACACGTAATAATCAGATTTTGGGAGTATTTTTGAGTAAATTATGAAATTTCCGCATTTTATTGTAATGGTCGAGGTTTAGGCTGATTTTTCTTGGTGGGACAAGATGAGTGTCACCACGTCCATTCTTGGGTCGTGCAAAATGGTATCAGATCCCCAGTTTCATAGGTCTCACATGCATAGAAGTTGAGTCTAAGTAGTGTCTAGAGTATGTGTACAGAGACGTCTATACTTATATTTAAGAGGCTATAGTGACTTTTATGAATAATCTGCACTTCTTGAATCCTTATCGTTCATTCTTTGTTCGGTATAATTCTTATAGCAACCTCCCATTCTCTCTCACTTATGTGTTGATTCGTGCGTAGTTTCTCATGTCAGTAGTTGGTGTCGTTGAATTTTAAAGATGGTACTAAGGTTAGAGTGATATACTTCTGAAGATGTTGTGTGATCAAATATTAAATGTGTAATGATTTGAAGGAATATCGTGAGGTTATGGTTTGATGCTTCAGTTTGAGGATAACTAAATGATTAAATTTAACAAAGGATTAAAGGACATCATAAACGTCTTATACTATTCTATTTGGCTATTCATCTAGTAGTAGGGATTAGTAACTCTATGGTATAGAAAATATCTAGAGTATTTTGACAGCTAAAAGTGAAATGATTAAAATGATGGCTAGATTATGAACATTTTAACCTTGAATAATATAGTTGATATAGTTGTCATAACATTAATGGGTTGCTTAGTAATAATGATGCACCAACTAAGATTAAAATTTCTACTACAATAGTATCGATACTTATTTGGTTAGAGTTATGCAAGGTGTTACTTTTGATATCGACCAGACCTATGAAAGAATACATATAGCATGGGCTAGGCAGGAATCAAATTTTATAAGACTTTACAACTATTCGATTGATAGAAATGTGTGGGCTATTTTGGAAATATCTTCTCTATAGATATGATGTGTTCTAGTGGTGCATCTAACAAAATTTTTGATATGGTACTAGTGGTATGTAAAAAAATGAAGATGTTGATTTTCTAGTGTGAATACTAAATATTTAAAGAGTTATCAATTGTATCACATGCGCGTATAATGAGATTTAGTGTTGCATTTACATTTATGAAATCAATTAGGTTGTTAAACTATATATTTGGGGTTAAGCAGTGGATCTAAGGAAGATTTTAGTGGTGGATCGTTGTTAATGTGTTTAGTTGAGAAGTGTATCACGAGGGTTCTAAATAAGAACCGATAATTTAATTTTAATGTCCAAGTGTCACGATAAAAAATGAGTCGTGAGTGGCACCCACACTTAACCTCCTAGGTGGGCGAACCAAGGAATCCAAACCCCAACATTTACCAATATTTCAACTACGAATAACAAAATAATGCGGATGTTCCAAAACTTATCAATGTAATCAATCAGATTAACTTCTAGAGTATGTTAGATATTATCCCCAAAATCTAAAAGTCATCACATCAAGAACATCTAATCTCCAAATACTAAGTTTAATAGTATTAAATGCACCAAAATACAATAATAAAATGGTATGTGTCCAAAAATAAAGGACATCATGTCATGACCAAGAGGATCGAATACGAGCTTGAATTAATAGATCACCCTGAGACCTGATATGCTGGAGATTGATTAGAGCTGAGGGCCAGTCAGAGTCGTCGGTACACTCGTTGCACTCCATAAAAGGTAAACAAAGAAAAATATAAGTAGGGTTGAGTACAAGGCAACATGTACTGAGTAGATTGGCCAACTCAAAATAGAAATTAATATACAATGCATAATAGTATGAACTAAACTATAACACTTAACAGGTGATAAGCAACAAACAACATGAATCAGTGTCAAGAACACTAAAGTAAGTATGTAATAAAAGTCAACAATGTCAAGATCATTCATGAGAAGTCATGCCTCCAACTAAACCATTTGGGGAATTGAGTTCTTTGAGATTGAGTACATTTCGTTAATTCAATATGTTTTTCCTTTAATACTATCGTGTCAGAATGTGACACTCCGATCCAATTATACCGTGTCGGAACGTGACACTCCAATCCAATTATATCGTGTCGGAACGTGACACGCCGATTTAATTATACATTTTCGAAATGTGACACTCTAATCCAGTTATACCGTGTCGGAACGTCACACTCTGATCTAATTATATCGTGTCGTAACGTGACACTCCAATCCAAGAATACTGTGTCAAAACCTGACACTCCGATCCAATAATTTCATTAATTTATCATTTATTATCACCACTTTCAATTCATTGATAATATTTCATCAAGCCTTCTTTATTCAAGACATCACTTCGATAAAGAGGTTCAAGATTATAAGATTTACGGTCTCAGGATTTCAGACCAATCATAAAACACAGAATACAAGTCACACAACCACATCATCAAGTACATAGAAAAATTCACAATATCATTCAATGCATGGCAATCACTATTAAGAGTTTAATATCAAAATAACATAAGCTAACATACCTCCACTGGAGAACCGAAGTCAAGTGAGCTTCTTTCCCATAGCTTTTCCTTTACTCTAAATCCAAATGCTTTCAATTTATGCAATATATGGAATTTGTAAGTTCACGGTATATAGGCATTCACATTAAATTATGTATATCCTAGCCCTAAAAATCATCAAAAACAAATTTATACTCAAATTTCTAATCTTGAGGTCCATTATTGTGCAAAGTCTCTTATTTGCTTAAGGCTAAATCCTTGTTTCTCTGAATAACATAATCTTAATGATATTCTAATATACTACACTTAACATTTAATTACCTATCTTAGTATATCAAAATTTAATTTAGAAAATAATAACAAGACGAGAACTTGCAAACTCAAATTCACATTACTCATATGACGTAGATTTATTAGCCCTTTAAAATATTTAATTCGTTAAGACATTACATTCCGATAAGTAAAGGACTATGTTGCATTGCGCTAATAAAAAACTGCAAAAGTTTTAATCCAAAGAAGCCATTTTTCTTCAACCCAAAATGCTATGCCAACCATTTTCCCTATCATTACCAATATAACCCAATAAATTTATGATTAAATAATAACAATAATAATTCAAACCCCATTGCTTTTCAACTAAACACATAATAACATGTCATTGTATAACTTAAGACTAAATCTTCAACATACCTAATTCCATATATTTATATACCAAAAAGAAATAGTATTAAATCTTGATTCCCTAGAGTAACTATAACAAATAAAATAAAGAACCCCAAAATTGTCAACTTACATACTGTAACTTGAACTGGAAAACGAACAATCATCCATCCCATAATAATATTAATTTTATTCCACCAATCATCACCTCATTATTTTCTATCATTATGAAAATTATAAGTCATTATTGTATGTCTTCTTAAGGAAACCATTCTTCTTTTATACAATTAAATAATACTGAATTCCCTCCACGTAATATCACAACAACTATTTGAAAATATATTTGGCTAATACACGTCCAAGATTAAAGCTTTAAAAAACTATTACCTGGTTGTAGAACTTGACGCCGCAACAAGTTTCTAAAATGACCTTTGTTTTCTTCTTTTTAACAAAACAATTTTCAACCATTAACTATCAACTAATAAAAGTTAATTATTTATAAATATCTGTGAACTAAATAAATTATTAAAATTTATCCATTAATTTTATAATTATAATCACGAATAGCCCAAAATACTCATTTAAAATTTATTGAAATGAATTTTATGACATAAAAAGTCTAGTACTCAAAATGACCAATGGGTCGTTACTTTAGATACCAATTTACCCATCATTCGTCGTCGAACGATCAAAACAACGTGAGGGTAAGAAAGGGTAAAAGAATTGAAAAATATGTGCAAATATCTTTTGTGCCTATCATGCTAAGTCTCTGAAATTCTTACCTTATATGCATTAAACCAACCAATGGGACAGCTATAGCTCCTCTCATACTACGTCTTAAATAAGGTCATATGACTACTCAAGTGGTAGCTATTGTTGTATGTAAACTCAACTAACAACAAATGAATTTCAATAGCCATCAAAGTTTATCGTACACCCATATGCAACATGTTCTCATGGACCTTGACACAACCATTAGGTGGAATCTTTGTTTTCATAACCACGATAATATGTTGAACCAATATGGATTCGAAACAGAAGTGAACCTAAAATCAATCACAACACACTCATAATGCACAAACCACCATAGATGTTATCAATATTGTTTTCTCACAACATAAACTTTCCACGAGCTTAAGTTATAAAAATTTAATCTTTAGACAACAGGTACTCATCAAGGGAGAACCAAACTTATCCAACCCAAAGAAGAAAATGATCAAGTAACCAGCCATGGAGCGATACACCCAAGCATATATAACCTTTTACAATATTGTCAAAATGCTAGATTAGTAACTATTATGAACAAACTCCTTATGACAAAACTACAATGGTCCTCACATTTCATCACACATAGCCAGAACATAATATCGATGATGAGATAAATCGTAAGTCTATCGAAACACTATAAATTTTCATGGTAACTCTCCTATAAATTCTCATATGCAAGGTGGTACATGTAGAACAACTCATATGCTTGAACTACACCAAGACAACACTAAATATGTCTTACAGATAATATCCAAGGTTGAATAACTCTAAATACTCCTTCCATAGTGTCCATATTAAACATTTTCATTCAACTGACTCTATCTCTTTGAGTTTCTAGCTACCCGCAATCATCAATTTAGTCCCTACTATAATTGCACAACACTATTAATACTAACAAAACATCATAACCACTATCTTACCCCCAAACCATTATTAGTATTCAAAGTATTTTTTTTTATCAAATACATCTTCAAACTATAACTATCTCTCTTTCTATTTAAGCATTTCATAACAAATACGATTCACATACAAGGATAATAACACTAATTTAAAATTTTATGGTACCTCTCTCCATTGAGATAAAAGTATTAAATCACACCCAAAATCAACTTCACATACAATGATTTATCCATCATTCTAACACATCACATACCTCATGCCAACACTTAGGGAAATTCTTGATCACTCAAAATATTTTTTTACTATAAGTTCATAACCTCTATTAACCATCAAATGTCTACATAACATTCTATATAATCTCATCAATAGAGTAGTATTAATCTAACTCTAAATTCTTAATAATCATGTAAAACTGTATATCACCTTGTGCATCATTCTTACGGCATCTATGTTAATTTGAGCAATCTAACCCCACATAAAATTCTAAATTTTCTATACCCCTCACTATTTGTCAGCCAAATCAAAATTCAATCATTATAAAAGTCAATGATAAATTCCTAGTAAGTCTGTACCGTACCAGTTCACATCTTACAATCATATCTAAACTCATAGGCAAAAATCAATACAACCTTCGACTACACTTGAAGTTTTATAAGAGAGATATTATTCCTTCACTTTTGTGAAATTCTTTTTCATGTGGAAAAAAAGTTCTAAATATTTAGACCCTTCAATATATTAGACTCTTGTTTTTCTAGCTCGCCTACCGACCTCATACTTTTACCAATCACCCATGACATCTTACTTCACACACTAATCCAAGGCTCTGAAGGAAACCCTTCCTTAGATCCTTTAACAATAACAAAATAACACATTTAACGAATCCAATCATGTGTAACTCCTTCCCAATCTATCAAGTATACCATATTTGTAAATACGAGTCTATAGACATCTATATTGCTATATTTCTAGCATAGATCCTACAAGTCATATGTAATTCCTTTACTAATCCGCACTCTACAGTAGACTATTACCACATTTTGCATCTCCGCAAAACACATTAGACTATTACCACATTTTGCAGCTCCCCAAAACTAGTATGTCACAACTCAATACTACGCCCCCCCATTATATTTATTTTGTGAAGCAACTAAAAGAATCAACAATGAATGCATAATCCTCTTCATAATCAATACACATAAAAAGTTAGGGTTTAAACTTTATGACCTTAATAAGAAAATCATGTCAATCAATAGTCATTACAAGTCTTGCAATTAATCGATAAATATACCTATTTCAAAAGACACATTTGTTTTTATTTCTGGTGTTGTTATTTCAACTACTAATACCATACTCTAGTACTAACCACTTATGAAATACAGTGAAGGAGTTCAATACCAATTTGTATCAACTAGATACAAATTGGATTCAAGTAGTAGCAAGAAAGAAAGAAAGATATGAGTTTCCCTAAGTTCTTATAGCCTCTTGAATAAAGGCGTTCTCATACTGTTCTGCAAAACTCTACTAGACTTGTCCTTGTGTGATGAGATCACCGAACATAACGCTCTGATACCAACTTTGTCACGACCCAAAATGAGTAGTGAGTGAAACCCATACTTAACCTCCAAGGTGAGCGAACGAAGAAATCCAAACCCCAATATTTACCAATAATCCAACTACCAATAAAAGAATAATGCAGAAGTTCCAAAATATATAAAAGTAACCAATCATATTAACTTCTTGAGTCTGTTACATATTATCCCCAAAATCTAAAAGTCATCGCATAAATGACAATTTATCTCAAGATACTTAGTCTAATAGTATCAAATGCACCAAAATACAAAAATAAAATGGTATGTGTATGAAAATAAAGGACATCATCTCATGAACGAGAGATTCCAATACGAGCTTGAATGAATAGCTCACCCTGCGAACTGATACAATGGAGATTGATTAGAGCTGAGGGACAATCAAAGTCATTGGTATACTCGCTGCACTCCATAAAAGGAAAACAAAGAACAACACAAGTAGAGTTCAGTACAAGGCAAACCCAAAATATACACTAATATACAATGAATAATAGTATGAACTCAACCATAGTACTTAACAGGTGATAAGCAACAATCAACATGAACCTGTGTCAACAACACTAAAGTAAGTATGAAATAAAAGTCAACAGTATCAAGATCATCCATGATGACTCATGCCTCCAACTAAACCATTTATGGAATTGAGTTATTTGAGATTGAGTACATTCCGTTAATTGAATGTGTTTTTCCTTTAATACTATCGTGTCGGAATGTGACACTCCGATCCAATTATACGGTGTCGGAATGTAACAGTCCGATCCAATTATACCGTGTCAGAATGTGACACTCCGATCCAATTATACCGTGTCGGAACGTGACACTCCAATCCAATTATATCGTGTCGGAACGTGAAAATCCAATTCAATTATACCGTGTCGGAACGTGATACTCTGATCCAATAATCTCATTAATTTATCATTTCTTATCACCACTTTGAATTTATTGATAATATGTCATCAAACCTTCTTTATTAAAGGCATCACTTCAATAAAAAGATTCAAGATTATAAGTTCACGGTCTCAGAATTTCAGACCAATCACAAAACATACAATCAAGCCACACAACCACACAATCAAGTACATAGAAAAATTAACAATATATTCATGCATATTAATCTCTATTAAGAGTTTACTATCATATAGCATAAACCATAACCTACCTCCTCTGGAGAACCGAAGTCAAGTGAGCTACTTTCCTATAGCTTTTTCTTTACTCTACATCCAAATGATTCAATCTATGCAATACGCATAATTTGTAAGCCCACGAGTCTATAGGCATTCACATTACTATATGTATATCCTAGACATTAAAATCATCAAACACAAATTTATACTCTAATTCCTAATCTTGAGGTCCATTACTGTGCCAAGTCTTTTATGTGCTCAAGGTTAAGTCCTTGTTTCTTTGAATAACATAACCTTAATGATATTCTAATTTACTACACTTAATATGCAATTACCTATATTAGTATATCAACTTTTGATTTATAAAATGATAACAATACGAGAACTTGCAAACTCAAATTCATATTATTCATATAACATAGACAAGTAAAGGACTACGTTGCAGTACAGTTATCAAAAACTGCAAAAGTTAATCCAAAGAAGCCAGTTTCTTCAACCCACTATGCTATGCCAACCATTTTCCTACCATTACCAATATAACCCAATAAATTTATGATTAAATAATAATAATAATAATAATAATAATAATAATCCAAACCCCATTTCTTTTCAAATAAACACATAATAACATGCCATTGTATAGCTTAGGACTAAAACTTCAACATACCTAATTCAATATATTTAGTTATATAAAATTAATAGTATTAAATCTTGATTCCTTAAAGTAACTACAACAAATAAAAGAAAGAACCCCAAAATTGTCAAGTTACATACTGTAACCTGAATTGGAAAATGAACAACCATCCATCCCATAATAATATCAATTTTATTCCTCAAATCATCACCTCATTATTTCCTACCATCATGACAATTATTAGTCATTATTATATGTCTTCTTAATGAAATCAATCTCACTTATACAATTAAATAATACCGAATTTACTTTAGATAGTATCACAACAACTATTTGAAAATATATCTGGCTAATACATGTCCAAGATTAAAGTTTTAAGAAACTATTACCTGGTTGTAGAAACTGACGCCGCAATAAGTTTCTACGATGACCTCTTTTTTCTTCTTTTTAAAAAAATATTTTTCGGCTAACAGTGTCAGACTTTATCAACCTATTTTCATATAAAGGTTAGCCTTAGGGTATTAAATGAATAATGGTCTTGGGCCATTAACGATCAGCTAATAAAAGTAAATTTTTTATACGTACTTGCCAACTAAATAAATTATTAAAATTTACCCATTAATTTTATAATTTTAATTACAAATATCTCAAAAATATTCATTTAAAATTTTTTGAAATGTATTTTATGAATTAAAAACTCTAGTACTCAAAATGATCAAATGGGTCGTTACACCAACGGAATGGATAGATATCAGAATGACAAGCTTATGTGTAAAAGAAGTCCCAAATAGTGTTCTTGTGGGAATGTAATTGAAGATGTAAGTAAGAAAGTCCATATAAAAATGGGTTAGTCTTTTTGATTCAATTGGTATAACTAAGTTTAAGGTGTCATAGTGACAAGAAGGTTAACTTCGTGGTGATGAAAAGAGCTAATTGGACATGATGGTTATAAGATTTCGTAATGGATTTTGATTGAGATGCAACTATTTAATAAGGATTGTTGGTTAAAAAAGTTGTATTCTAATGATGGCTTGCAATTACTATGGTTGTGGATTGAAACTATTTCGTGAGAGCTAGATTGAATGGAAAGTTATAGGAGGTATCAAGACACCGCTTGAATAAAAATTCAAAACAGCTAGTTTCAGAAAAGGGAAGGAATTACATTAATGTATATTAGTCTTTGGAAGGAGGAGATCGAGAATGAAGATCTTTACTCTAAGTGCAAGGACAAAATATTTACATTCAGATAGTAGAAAAAATGATTTTTAGAGACCTGTGGTTTTATCTATTTTGCTTTACTTATGTTAATAGTGTCACAAGTTAATCATAATGATTAAAAACAGTTCGATAAAATTTGAGAAAGAAGTGTACAGAGCTCGAGTGTGATGATATATTTTGTGGTTTTGAGTTCGATAATGAGTATGGTTGAATTTTTAGAAAAACATAAGATATGGTCGATGTATAGGCAATCAATGATAATCTAAGACACATGAATTCATACAAATCTTCAAGATAAAAGCTAATATTGATATATAAAAGGAATGGGCTACACAGTTGGATTCAACATTCAAGTTTTTTATTGTAAGTTTAGGTTTGTGGTAGTGTGTTTTGTCAAGATATGAACTGGTAAGGTAAGAAATGATCGATCGTATTGAGTATGAATCATAGGAAAGGACTTAAAAATAAATTGAGTAGTAAATTTGATTATTTTTTTATTGTATACCTCAAGGGGGTTTCACGTAATGTTTTGATTTAGAGTATAACATAAAATGTCATCAGTTATTGATCAATTGTTTATAAGTTAGTCGGTAAAACAAACAAGAGTAAAGTGTATTTAAGGGTTTAAGATATTTAAAATTTTGCGTCATGAGAAGAGTTTAAGAAGAGGTGAAGGAATAAGACCTTTCATATAAATCCTTGGTTCGAAGTTGAAGGTTGTATGAATTTTGTCTTTGAGTTGAGAAATGAGTATGAGATGTAAAATCATTCAGCATGGACCTACTATGGATTTATTAGAATTTTTCATGAAAATTGAGTTTTGATTTGGTGAAAAAAAGTGAGGTGTGTAAAATTGTGTTGTTATGTGGGGCTAAATTGTTCAGATTATGGTGGGTGACTTATGGATACGCAACAGTAGGGACCTACATTTACACATGATTATTGAGGATTTTGAGGTGTTTGAAACTACAATTTTTATGAGACCATATAGATTGTTATGATGTGTTACATAGGCATTTGATAGTGAGTAAAGGTTATGAGCTTATAGTATATCAAATTATTGGAGTGACCAAGAATTTTTTAAGTTTCGTTTGAGGTATATAATGGTTTTGAATATTAGTTGAAATTTGGTGTCTGAAAGAATATATGGAGTTGACATTGTATGTGATTCAACAAATTTATATTGATGGGAAAGTACTTTTAGATTTGAAATTAGTGTTGTCAGCCTTGGGTGGGTTCTGTATCCGTCATAAAATATTTATTTGGACAGAGACAACCATTGTTTGAAAGTTGTAGAGGCGATAATGTTTTTTTAAGAAGACTTTGATACTAGAGACGATTTGAGAGTAAGTTAAATAATGGGCGAGGTTATGATATTTGTTAGTATTAAGAGTGTTGATTTTGGTTTAGTAGTGTGAGAAGTATGTGGGTTCAATTAATCGAGTATGTTTACGATTGTAATAGGAACTAGACTAATTGATAGTGGGTGGCAAAAAATCAGGGAGATGAAGTTAGATGGATCGAAGTGTTTGATATGGGCACTATGGAAGAAGTATCTAGTGTTATTCAACTTTGTTTCTGTATTTTCTTATATGACCATCTACTTCGTTTTTGATATGGTTTGAAGGGTGATTTGCTATCTATGAGTGGATTTCTAATGGTGGATCGGATGTACCAATCCTCTATTGTCCTCTTGATTTGGTAGGATCATTTGGTAGAGTTGGTCATTTCTGTTATAATATATTTGGTATTGTCGTGGAGAATTGGAGCATTTCAGTTGTTCTATACATACCATCTTTCTTATGAGAATTTATAGAAGAGCTACCACAAGTATTTACAATTGTTCGAATGTTTTAGTATTCATCTAATTGTTGAGATCACGTTCCACATATGTATGATTGAATGAAGGGATTTAAAGGTTATCAACAAAAATATCTATTGATCTAGCATTTTGACAGTGTTGTTAGAGGTTCTGTTAGTTGAGTATATCGCTAGCTAAGTTGTTACTTCATCTTGTTCTTCTTTGTGTTAGATAAGTTGGATTCTCCCTTTATTAGTACTTGACTTCTAAAGATCAGATTTTTATAACTTAAGTTCATAAAAAAGATTGTATTGTGATGTGGGAATCTTGATAAAATTTGTGATGGTTTGAGCATTATGGATGTTTGGTGGTTGATTCAAGCTCATTTATGGTGGTAGCCAGTATCGATTAGAAGTTTAAGTGGGTTTGATTTGAAAGTTCTGTTCTTAGTAGTTGATCTTGATGGAATGGTCTTAAGGAGGAACTCAATTAGAGATACAAGCATAAACTAGTAGATCATAACTCAAGCTTTTCGTGACTTCATTTATTCTTTATTCTTCTTCCTTATGTTCGAGGACGAACATTATTTTTAGTGGTGGATAATGTAATCACTTGCAAGGTCATTTTCGGAAAATTTCACAAAACTGTCATTTTTATCCTTTTCGATAGTTGGCTGAGTCAATTTTGATCAGTTTGTGAAGCTGGATTGAAAATTTTAAACTATTCGATAACTAAGATTATTTAATTGACGGACATATGGTAAAAAAGTAATTTATTTAATTGGTGGTTAATAGGTCAACCCATGTTAAAATAACTTATTAAGGTTTATTCCTTTTAATATATAACTATTTTAAAAAAATAAAGAAAAGGACGAAGAAATACTTCTGGTGCAAAGCGGCGACCGAATTGATGAACTGACATCTACTGCACATCCATGTACAATTTCTAATGCCTTAAATCTTCTCAATACATATTATATTATAGTCAATTAGGATGCTGAGTGTTATTGGAGGATTGTAGATTTATTACTTTATAAACTAAGAAGAAATGAATTTCTGTTAAATTTTTTCATTACCACTGTATCACCTTGGTGGTTTGGGAAATTTGGTGGGGACAAAGTTATACAATATCTCGATTAATATAATCATCTCACGTTACAAATTAGTTAATGTTTATGGGTTGTACCTTTGTTTCATGCGATTTTCACCACTGATTTCGCAACCAGTGATTTTCACGTTTAGTAATTCTTATTTTACTATCACAATATAAATTAAGTTTTTGATATATTGATATCGGTAATTAATTATTAGATGTATGGTATTATATGAATAACATTAGATTGGTGATATCGGAGAATTTGAAACTTAACCCTAGACTTGAAATTTGGAGAAATTGTTTTTTGAAGAGAATTGGCATGTTAATTGAAAATCGACCTCAAGATTTAGGAACTCGATTTTAGTTTCTGATGAGTTTGGGGTATAAGATATACATATGTTAATGTGAGTATTGTTAGTTTCGAAATCTTATTGTGGTTAATTAATTGTTTGAATAGATTGAATTTATTTGGAGACTCAATGAAAGAGTAAGACTCGAGTCTCAGAGTGATTATTCTACTATTCGAGGCAAGTGGATTTATAAATCCTTGTTAATTGTATGAAATTCGTGTATTTCCTTGTGGTATGTGTTAAGAGTAATGAGACTTGGTGAAGGGTTGACTTTTCCACCTTGATTAATTCTATTAATGAAGAGGGATAAAGCATATGATCGTTAGCTGATATATTATTGACTTGATTTATTACGTGTGATTTTGTTTTTTATTGAACCCGTATAATTCTGATAATTGAGGTGATTATATGGCATAACGACATTTGATTTATTGAAATGTTGCATCATTCCCTTTATTTCATATAATATTGTCTACAAGCATTGACATGAGATTGGGTACGAGTAAAGGCTTAACGTAGAGATCGTCCGTGTTGAGATCGATTCGTGATTATTTGGACACATGGAGATCGTCCGTGCGATTGAAATGTTATTGTTATAATTTGGGCACTTGGAGATCGTCCCTGCTAAACTTGTTTGTTTTATGATAGTGCTGTGAGAACGTCCGCATAGACACGTGGAGATTATCCGTGTCGGTATATGGACCTTGCAAGTCCCCCATGAGTCATGAATTCTCCATGTATTTTCGAGAAGTATCATGTATATACGGTTGAGACTATAATTGGTATTCTGAGGCATATCACTTCATTGTGTCATATTACATTGCATCACATGACATCCTTCATTCTTGATGATTATGTGTTTTATTGGTGGTTGAAAAGTATTTGATATTTGATTACCTCTATTTGATGAACTTGATCTTGTGTGTTGCTGATATTGTGAGTGCCTATTTGAGAATGTTTTGATTTTTGAATATTGAGTTTGTAGTTGAGGATGTATAATTTTTAAAATGATTTTGATGAGATGGGTGCTATGAAAACTATGAACTGTTAGGTTGGCTGATTTTTATACAAGTTGTAGTTGTGGAGGTTCGGTTGGTGTGTAAGGAGTACCCCCATTTTATCCCCGTAGCTTGTGTTTAGAAGTTTAGTTGCTGGGTACCGTATGGTTTGGTACTAACCCCTTGCCACTACAATTTTTTTGTAGGTTACTAGCCTGGATCTTTGTGATATTTCTCTTCTCCTTGTCCGAGGCTTCTTATGGAGAATTGTAAGGTAGCTTCTCGTTATCTCACCAGACCTTCTTACTCCTATTTGATCTTGTTCTATTCGAGAAACATTGTCATTTGAAACGTATTTTTTTCTTTGAATCAATGATAATACTTTAGAGGCTTGTACACGTGACAACCAGATTTTGGGGGTATTTTTGAGTAAATTATGAAATTTTAACATTTTATTGTATTGGTCGAGGTTTAGGCTGACTTTTCTTGATGGGAGAAGACGAGTGTCATCACGTCGATTCTTGGGTCATGACAAGTTTAGTTGGTGAATATAGTGTTTGGATTAAGTTAAAACTAAACTTATTAAACTTAGATAGTTGTTAAGTTGTTTTAATAAGTTAAAATATATAATGTGGTTAATTTGGTGAATGTAGAGTTTGAATTAAGTTTAAACTAAATAAACTAATTAGACTTAAAAAGTTGTTAAGTTCTTCAAACAAGTTAAAATATATGATGTGATATAGTTGGTGAATATATTGTTGGAATTAAGTTCAAAACTAAATTAATTAGACTTTAAAACTTGTTAAATTCTTCAAATAAGTTAAAATATATAATGTGGTTTAATTGGTGAATATAGTGTTGGAATAAGTTAATGCTAAACTAATTATAAGTAAAAAGTTTTAAGTTATTTTTATAAGTTAAAAATATCTAATGTGGTTCAGTTGGTGAATATAGTGTTGAAATTAAGTAAAAACTAAACTAATTAGACTTAAAAAGTTGGTAAATCTTTCAAATTAGCTAAAATATATAATGTTGTTTAGTTGGTAAATATATTGTTGGAATTATGTTAAAACTAAACTAATTAGACCTAAAAAGTTGTTATGTTCTTCTGTCACGATCCAAAAATAGACGTGATGGCATTCACCTTATCCCACCAAGACAAGTCATCCTGAAACACAACTAATACAATAAAATGCGGAAAATTTACTACAACTTAAATTATATCTCAAAACCTGGTTGTCACGTGTATGGGCTTCTAAAATATTACAATTGAATTAAAAGAAAATATAAGTCTGATATGACATTGTTTCTAGAGTATAACAAAATCATAACAGGAGTAAGAAGGTTTGATGAAATGACAAACAACTACCTCACAAATCTCCAAGAAGCCTCGAAAAAGAAGAGAATGTATCACAAAGGTTCGGGCTAATAACCTACAAAAAATTGTAGAAGCAAGGGGTAATCAACAAGTAAACCTCTAAACAGAAGCTAAGGGGATAAAATACGAGTACTCCTACCACCCCAACCGAACCTCCAAAACTACAACTTGCATAAAAATCAGTCCAACCTAACAACTCATAGTATACATAGCACATAGCTCAACAACAACACCTAGACAAGTTACATATCCTCAATAACAACAGTTTGATATATTACATATCCTCAATAACAATACTTTGCCACATTACATATCCTCAACAACAACACTTTAACAAATTTTATATCCTCAACAAGGTCCGTATTTATCAATCACAATTCCCACAGAAAGGTATTTACAAGATCAGCAAACACAATATCAGACCTAGTGATACACACCCGCTTTCTCTCAGTTTGGAACCCATAGGAGACATATTTGTCAATGCATGTGTCGCAGTGCACGATACGACCCTCAATAATAGTAACCATCATGGCGCACGATATCTCCCTCAAAATATAGTATCCATCGAAGCGTGCGATACGTTTCTCAAAATAGTATATCATCTTTAAGTTCTCATTCTTTCTCAATGCTCATAACACTTGTCACAACCATGTCTCAAAATAATGCAAATGACATGTCCACACAAATAATAAGAAGATGACCATTTTCATAACATTGCACAATCCACAACAACACAAACATGATATCACAAGAACAATGATTCAACAAGCCTTCAAAACTTTCTCAACACATCACAAATAAAAAATTAATCACATTGCCATTTGTTACCTTGTTTCATCATTAGACTAAAATGTACAAGTCAACCCATCACAAAATCTCATTACTCACAAACCTATACCACAAGAATGTACACACATTTCATACACTTAACAAGAGTTAAGAAATCCACTTGCCTTAAATAGTGGAACAATCACTATGGGACTTGAGTTTTCCCCTTCCATAAAGCTTCAAATTAATGCAATCTATTCAAATAAATGACCACAATGAGAACTTGAGACTAACAATACTCATATTACTATGTCTAGTCTAGACTCAAAAACTCATTCAAGTATAAAATCAAGCTCCTAATCATGAGATTTCAATTATTATATTTTTCAAGTTTCAAGCCTAGGATTAAGTTTCATTTTTTTTTCAATATCATAAATCTAATACTTTTCACACCTAATACTTAATTACCTATGTCAATATTTCAAAATTTGAATGATAATGTGTTGTTCATAGGAAAATTTCATACCAAAAAAATCAAGAGCAGAAAAACCGTAACTTCACTAAGAAATAACAAACAAAACTTTAACCCACTTATCATAACCAAATTATCAAACTCATTAGTAATCATTGGTACCCAATGATTGTCCATGTCGTTAACTAAATAAAACAACAATGACACTATTTATATTTCTTTCGGCCGATTCACAGTGTAAAAGAAAAATTAATATTTTATTCTTTGTTTCATAATGTCATGTGCTACCTGTATGCTTATTTTATACTATACCATACCTTGTCCATTTATTATACCAATTTTTTAAGTCGTTTAAGGAAGGAAACAAAATCCACCAAAATTATTCAATTTATACACTAATCATAATGATTGTCTTAATCATTAGCATTAACTATACCATAACAATCACTCAAAATATTAATTCCCTAAGCAACAGAAATAATTTATATGCATATTAAATTAAATACTAAATTGAACTCCTTCATTCATTATTATATTGATATATGCATCCTCCTAACTTCACTATAATGGAAAGGGACTTGGAACAGTGCTAGTTCTGAACTACAGAAGTATGCCTCCAATGTTTCATTCGTCTGACGCAACTGCGTAAGTCCTCGCGTATTCCCTTTTCTATTGTTTTTATTTTTTATATAAACTAATTTTGTACCAAAAGTGGCAAACCCTAATAGCTTAATTTAATAGGTATGGGTCAAATTATATAGGGAACTAAATTAATAATCAGTTTAGCTCATTTACTATCAATTAAGTAATTATCTACAGTTGTCCATTAATTAAATAACTCAAGTTAAATGAATAATTCAAAATTTTTAAAAATCACCTTACGGGTCATCACATTATCCACCACTAAAAACTATGTTCGTCCTCAAACATAAACAATGAGATGAGGCTTAAAAATTGTTAGCAAAAGCCAAAGTTATGACCTACTAGTCGGTGTTATTACCAAACCATAGATTAACAGATGAATCCATTATGAACCAAAACCCTTTAAACCATGACACGACCACAAAGAAAAATCTCCTCTAACATAACCAAGATAACCTCCTGATTCAATACTAGCTACAACCAAAATTGAGCTTGAACCAACCACCACACTCATAGTGCACAAACCATCACATATCTTACCAAGATTTCCTTTACACAACACAATCTTTTCACGAGTTTAAGTTAAACAAAATAAAATATGATCTTTAGACATAACATACTCATCAAGGGAGAATCAAACTTATAGAAAAAATGATTAAGTAAAACATCCAACATTCAATACACTTCAAAATGCAATACCTCTAAGTACACTCTTAGACAATTGTAACCTTTAATAGTAGTTCTTATTTAAGTCCTTATAAGTAAAGTTGTGTGTAGACCAATTGGTATACTTTAACTGTGACACCCCGTATCAAGAACAGACCAAAAATTAGCTTTTCAAAAATTTGTAGGTTTAATCAACGGTTAACATCGATGGAACGTAACCTGACCCACGGCGTGTTCTGCACATCAATCGATTGTGAGTAAAACTCCCCAAAGAAATAGCCCAGAAAATTTGACTAAGTATTGAACGACGGAAGGACCTACGGTCCGTAGGTCAAAATACGGTCCGTAGTCCGTATCTGTCGATCAAGACTCAATTTACCCACTCTCTAAAAAGAACCAAGATTGACCATCATGGTCTGTAGATGGACCTACGGACCGTAAGTATGACCATAGGTGGAAATTTGCAGACAGTTAGAGGGAAAATGCATTTCGGTCAACTTTAAATGATCATAACTCTTAGAAAAATATTAATTAGGTGTCCCATGAACAATGAAATGATAGATAATTGAATTAATTTTCCGTTAGCACCGAGTTTTCTAAAATAAGACCTCCGAGTAAAAAGTTATGCCTATTTTAGTAAAAGTCTGTCGAACAGACCCGACCTACGGACCCAAACGACGGAACATCGATCGAACGACGGCCCGTCAGTCCATGTCATCATTTGGTCCGACAACAATTATTTCAGTGGTCTTTTGGTCTTTTTCCACTTGGTTTAAACCCTAAGATAGGTTGTTTTGACCTTAAATCATCAGATTTTCGTCAGTTAAAGCCTAGAAACATAACTAAAATATACCTAAGTCAAATCATTAATAAAAAACATAGAAAATTATAAGTAAGAAAGGAGAAAAAGGTCAAGAACCCTAGTTCTAGAACGCAGAAAGGTTCCAAACCTCGAAATCTGAATATTTCTCCATGAATTTCATCACCAGGTATGTGGGATATTACTAGTAGGTTCCTTCCACCCGTTAGGTCCCTAGTGTTCAATTAGATTGTTGATTCCCTTATCATGATTAGACCTAGGGTTTGAGAAATTAAACATAACTTCTTGAATTAAGTAGTTATATGTTCCAAGTCATACTTCCATGTTATTATTCAGTTTATCGCATGAATTTAATACCCTAGCTATGTATTTCTTTAGTTTTTGAATTACACATGCTAGGTAAGATATTTTTGTTACTTCAGATATACATGCCTCAATTATAAATGCATAAATACCAGATTAATTATTGCATTCTTAGTTGGCATATTCAGTTTTCAGCAATCCAGTATTTACAGAAACTGAGTCATAATCAGTTAATTGGATAATTCATTGGAAGTAGAATAATTTCGAGTTGGACAAGGGTTCAACCTACCCAATTAGTTCCAGAACTACTAGCTAAGTAGGTTGTAATTCCCCTCTATGGGCAATCAGTTTAGTGATCACGCCAGCATGCCTTTATACCTCTTGCTAGGTATATTGGGTTCTCTTGATGAGACGTATACATCGGACTTTGTAGGTTATTAGTAGCTCCCACTTATCAGTCAGACTCTATTGCATTGACCATTTATCAGTATATCCTGTATTCAGTTTTAGCGTGCTATAATTTGGTCATTGCATCCAGTTAGCTTAGAATTCAATATATCATATTCAGATTATTATACTTGTTTTTGTGATTTTTTACTGATGTTTTATTTCAATTTTACTCTGCCCTACATGCTCAGTACCTTGAAATACTAACGCATACGTTCCCTACATCTTCTCGTGATGTAGGTTCAAGCTGTCAGCATCTAGATCGCACTAAGATCGATTTTCAATTTCCAGTTCAACATATTCAGTGTTGAGTCCTTATTCTCCGAGGACAATAGTCATAAGTTTATTTTCAGTATTTAGTCCTTTAGTTTGAGTTTTTACTAGAATTAGTTGCGGCTTATCCCAACATTTCTATTCAGTTTAAGGCTATTTTTAGACTGTCAGTATTAGCTTAGTGTTGAGTTAATACTTTCTTTATATTAAACACATTAGTATTTCATTTATCTCAGTTATAGAATATGGGTATTCCCCATCTTTTCAGTTTAAATTATGATTTAGCTCTGGATTCAGTTTATTATCTTTAGTATGCTCGTGATCATGCCAGCAGGGTATGCTGGGATCACTTGTGGTCCTAGGTTCCGTGTCCGCGTCTTACGGGTAGCTCGGGGCGTGACAAAACTTTGTATCAGAGCACTAGGTTTAAGTATCCGCGGATGTCTGAAAAGCCGCACTAAGTAGAGCCTTTTTTCATGGGTGTGAAGTGCACCACATCTAATGAGAGGGAGGCTAAAATGTGTTTAAGGAAAACTTTACTTTCTTGTTACTCTTATCGTGCTTAAGATATGATCTTATTCCACTCTAACTTGACGTTCTACGTTTTAGATCATGCCTTCTCGTTGAGATAACACTAGGAATCTGAACACCAGGAATGCAAACGCAGCTCCTCCGGTCCAAGAACAAGAAGTCTCCAATGTTGAGTTCAGAAATGCCATACAAATGTTGGCTCTGAGTATGATTGTCACGACCAGAATCTAGACTCTAGACGAGATCGGCATCATTGACCTCTTAGAGGTCGCAGACAAGCCTACATACGTCATCGTTACATCATCTATGTTAATTTTAGCAATAAAATTTTAATTTTTGTTTACTTAAACATTATATTGGAAAACGTTGATCACTCGTAATACTATCTACACAAACTCATAAGTGTTCACAACAACCATCTAATATAAGGATAATCAAATTAAAGACATAATCATATCTCTATAAAAATATAGAGTTGCCAAAATGGCACGAATACAATATTTGAAAATAACTAGGAAAGAAACACTAGTGGAACATACTCCACTAGCTAATGCCTACGTCTAATTCTAGAATAAAATAAGTAGCATCCTCAAAAGCATGAGGGACTACCTGTAACGACCTGTTTAGTCGTTTTGAGCAGCAGATTTTATTTCTGGAAAAATTGGCTGAGGAAACGGACCCCACGACGGAACGTCACAGGCACGACGGACCGTCGCAGGGTCTCGTTTCAGCATACTTAGAAATTCTGAAATTGGGTACTGAAAATCGACTCTCTGTAATCTATGACGGACCTGCAGGACGTGCCGTCACATCCACGACGAGCCGTCGTAAGCTCCCGTTGCAAAACACTTCAACTCTTGAGAAATTGGTACGGGAAACGAGTCTCTGACCGTCAGGACGGAGGTGCAGGACGGACCGTCACAGGTGTGACGGGCCGTCACAGTCCACTTGGATTTTAGGAGGTTGCGACGACCTGCGTGACGGACCGTCGCAGGCATGACGGGCCGTCACAGGTTGCGCAAATCCCAGGCAGAATCGGATTTCTT
>NC_028643.1:60301902-60353949 GCF_001406875.1 Solanum pennellii
TTTGAGATAGATGTTCTTGTGATGATGACTTCCAGATTTTGGGGAATTAATAGATGTTGATTTGTTTTATTTAATGAGTTTAAGTCTTCCGCATTATTTTCTGTTGATATATGTTAAAATGATAAGGGTTAGATTGGTTGGTTCGCTCACATAGGAGGGAAATTGTGGGTGCCAGTCGCGGCCCCGGTTTGGGTCGTGACACTACCAAATCCGAATGAAAGCTCCACGTCCGGATAACTTCAGCGTCGACTCATAAGCTCTAGCATCCAGTTGTACCTGCACCTAAAAGTAGATAAATGTATGGAATTAGTACACACTTGTACTAAGTATGTATAAGCAAGCACACACCACGAACATGCATGATTAAGAAAAGCTCTCTTCTAACGATATGAGTTATGGAAAGTCAAGTCAGTGGACTTGCCAAAATCGAATTAGAAAAATCATGCTATAAGACTAACATACATCACCATACGTAACATATTGCACACAACATCGGACATATTGCTTATTAGCACATAACATATTTCATATAATTTGTCAATATGCCATGAGACCTTGGAATTATGGACTTGACATTAGGACTTCCCAAAATGAGTTCTCAACATATGGGACCTCAACTAGGAAGCCTTTTTTAGCAAACCCAGAGTCTGCTTCATTCATTCATGCATACTTCACTTTCATTCGTTCGTAAGCTAGTGTAACCACCAGTCATACCTAGGATGTAGTTTAAGACTTTCATTAGGTTCGCTATGCAGTGACCAAGAATGACCTAGTGTCATTACTTATGTCTATCTTACCTCTTGATTATCCTATCCTAACACCTTTGGTATCGTTCATTTCATTATATGCATTACTTGAGGCTGGCCTCATTCTTTCTCTTGGAACTTTAGCCTTAACCGACATAGATCATGCGAGCATCATGAAATCCAATGTTCAACCCCACACCTAAAAGAGGTGGAATCACCGGCCAAAGTGAACCAAAACATGCTAGCGTACATAGGGAATCGAACCCTGCTAAAACCCTATATTGGCAGTATAGGTTCAAAGACTAGGAGATATAAGGAGACCCATACCTGTCTGGACGGACAGTCTCATCTCATGAGAATTACGCGAACCTCTGTCTTCCCAAATGAAGGAATCACAACTCATAGGTATCCTATCGGTGCTCAGAATAAAGTTCCATTAAATTCATCTCATATATAATAGAAGTTGTCTTCTAGCATGAGGGCATCATAGCTCATTATATGATTACTCATATCATCATTAGTATTAAGTATGCATTAACTTCAATACTTTCATTAGAGTGTTCATAGAGACATGTCTCTTCATTAACTTTACACTCGCATAGGTGAGTACGTCTCAGTAACACTTACTTAGGCTCATTTGATATTTCTCTCACCTTTCGCATTAGCCTTTTATCATGTTGTCACAATATTTTTTAACTTTAGCACATTTACTCTTTATAATTACTCACCACTTTACGTCAATGATCATTTCATCGTATGCCAATGCACTTGGACCTTTAGTGTGTGTCACACTCTTACTTAACCCCTCTGGGTTTCATTATATCATCACATAACATCTTAGGTTCACTTACTTTTAAATGCATTGTAGGTATTCCAAGATATTGATTTCGATCCTTATAGGCACCATTCATTAAATATTTGTTCATGTACGCCTTATGTATCAATACGGGATTGGGCAAGGGAACTCAATTTCAAATCTCTTGAGCAACACTTAATCTTATATTTAACTTTATGATTACGTTTCTCAGATTTGGGAGGCCCTAGTTCGATCCCTATCACTCACAAAATATTTCCTTTCTTTTCCTCCTCTCTTTCTCGTTTAAGGCAAGGATGTTGTGAGATCATTCCCGCACAAACTCATTCTTTTTCTCTTAATTTTTCTCTTAAATTTCTCACCTATCCAAGAGGTTGTGGGTTCAATCCCCACTCACCTCATTTTATTTTTCTCTTTTATTATTCCCCTAACTCTCCCATCTATTCAAGAGGTTGTGTGTTCAATCCCCACTCACCACATTTATTTTTTTCCTCCTTTCACTCTCTCATCTATTAAAGAGGTTGTGAGTTCAATCTCCACTCAACACATCTATTTTTTCTTTCAGTTTTCTCAAGAAATTTTTATGTAATTAAATTTGGTGAGTTCTTGGGTTCAATTCCCAATGACCTCAAAAGTTATAAAAAATTTTTAAAACATAGATACTTTTATCAATTCTTGGCCGAGACCACCAATTTCCAGCAAGCTGAAAATTTGGTCTCTTCCAATCTATTTTCTCTCATTCTTATGTTGATTTTTGTAGTAATTTGAGTGACATTCAGTCAGCCACCTTAACCTTATATGAACATCACGTTTTTAACATTTTAATACATGCGAAACACATCATTTTAACATTCAAGTTTCAGGAATAAACATAGTAAATTTTCAGCACACACATGATCAAAAGAGTCAACTTAATATACTTTTCCGGAATATATTTTTCATCCCTTAAATGATTTCCGAATACACATTCAACACATAATCACAACCAGACCTAAAATTATCTACCAAAATACATACCAACGCATGCTTTGAATCTTTCAAAGAATCTAATGACAGGGGCATGCAACGAGGACAACCTTAGTTTTTCAATTGCGATTAAACTGAACCTTAAGGGTCTCTTGGGAAAGACACCAAGAGAGAAGAAACCCATCCCTGAAGTTGTTCAAAAGATGAGTCATTCGTGCTGCCTATTTCCCACCAAGCCGACGTTTCACTACCAAAAATACAAGCAAAATTCGTCGAGAAATTGATTTTTACTTTTTGTTTTTAAGATTATTTTGCTTTTAAGTTTTTAGCTTTCAAGTTTACGATGAACTTTAGAATTCACGTTTTGTTCTTGTTTCTTTTGGTGAATGACAGATCGTGAATGAGAGAATGAGAGAGTGATAAACGTGAGGAGATAAGGAACATTCATCCCCGAATGATATAATCTAGTACAACGCCAGTCATATCATAACATAGGTATTATACACAGTCAAACAATAACAACCAAGAACAGAGGAGATAAGGAAACTTAGACCTAAAAGTAGGAAGTCTAACCTCAAGAGCTGAAAAGATGAGGGTAGCCGGATCTCATATCGGCCTCGGCCCTCAAGATGATTCCTCCACGATACCTTTACTGTGGCTATGTTTTTGTTCCTCAGCCGCTTGATCTGTCTGTCTAAAATCTCAACAGGTACTTCCTCATAGGAAAAGTATTCATCAACCCCCTAACCTTCATAAGGCAGAATCGAAGCTGGATCACCAAGGCACTTCTTTAACATAGAGACATGAAAGGTTGGATTAATAGAAGCTAGCTCCGCAGGCAATGCTAACTCATAGGCCACCTCACCCACACGTTGTAGGATCTCATATGGCCCAACGTACCTCGGAGTCAACTTCCCCTTCCTGCAAAACCTCATCACCCCCTTCATAAGTGATATCTTCAAATAGACCTGCTCACCAACATCAAAATCTAAGGGCCGTTTTCTGTTGTCTGCATAAGACTTCTGCCGATTGTAGGAAGAAGACAACCTATCCCTTATCACACTGACCTTCTCTAAGGCCTCATGAATGACCTCTGTACCCAAATTGGATGACTCTCCAACCCTGAACCACCCAACTAGAGACTTACACCTTCTACCATAGAGTGCCTCAAATGGTGTCTTACTAATGCTGGAGTGATAGCTCTTAATATACGAGAACTCTATATAAGGCAAATAGTCTACCCAACTATCTCTGAAGTCAATCACACACGCCCTCAACATATCCTCAATGTGGGTTGTAGTTCCCATGCTCAACCTACTCAAAGCATCAACAACAACATTATCCTTAACTGGATGGTAGTGTACATTCATGTCATAGTCCTTCAACAACTCCAACCATCTATGCTAACATAGGTTCAACTCGCTCGGCGTGAACACGTACTGGAGACTATTGTGGTCTGTGAACACATCGACATGCACCCATACAAGTATTGCCACCACAATTTCAGTGCAAACACCACAGCTGCAAACTCCAGGTCATGAGTGTGATAATTCTTCTTATGAACCTTGAGTTGTCTGGACGCATAAGCTATCACCTTAACACCCTACATAAGAACACAACTTAAACCAACCCTTGATGCATCACAATAAATAGTGTAATTATCAACACACTTAGGAAAAGTAAGCACTGGGATGAAGTGAGTATTTCCTTGAGTTCCTAGAAACTCTTCTCACAAGTCCCCGTCCATTCGAACTTGTCTTTCTTTTTAGTCAAAGTTGTCAGTGGGGAAACAATGGAAGAAAAACCCTCCACGAACCTGTGATAGTACCAAACCACTCCCATAAAGGTACGGATATTTGTGGGAGTAAGAGGTTTTGGCCAGTTTTCAACAGCCTTAGTATTCCTGGGGTCCACCTGCACACCATGATCGGACACAACATAATCCAGGAAGGTCATTAATCTAAGGCATAATTCAAACTTGCTGAATTTGGCATATAGTTGATGTTGTCTAAGTAACTGCTGGGTTAGTCTCAAATGATGTTCATGCTATTCCTTTGTCTTAGAGTAGATGAGGATTTAATCAATGAATTCTATAACGAATGAATCAAGGTATTCACGGAAGCCTCGTTCATGAGGTCCATAAATACAGCTGGTGCATTATTGAGACCAAGTGACATGACTTAGAGCTCATAATGACCATAACGGGTACGAAAGGCTGTCTTTGGGATATCTCCATCCCTAACCCTAACCTGATGATACCCGAAACGAATATCAATCTTTGAAAAGAAGAGAGACCCTTGGAGATGATCGAATAAATAATCTATTTCGGGAAGTGGATACCTGTTCTTTATAGTGACTTTTTGAGCTGCCGATAACCGATACACATCCTAAGGGTTCCATCCTTCTTTTTCACAAACAAAACTAGAGCGCCCCTAGGCTATATACTCGGCTGGATGAATCCCTTATTAGTGAAATTTTTTAACTGCAGCTTCAACTCTTTGAGTTTAGCTGGAGCGATTCTGTAGGGAGGAATTGAAATTGGTTTAGTAACGGGCTCTAGGTCGATACCAAAATTAATCTCTCGAGGGGGAAGGACTCTAGGCAAATCATCGAGGAAACATCTTGGAACTCATTCACTACAGGCACAATGTCTTTGGAAGGAATGTCATAATCTAGATCATTCACACTCACAATATGGAATAACAATCCCTTGGACATGATTTTATTAGATTTTAGGTTCGAAATCAATGGACTTGAACGACTCAAATTGTACCCCTCCCAGACTAGTACTACTTCATTAGGAAAACATAATCTCACAACCCTACTACGACAATCCATGAAGTCATAACATTAATAGATTCAGTACGTACCAAATATATTAGCGTAGTTATTCATCGGTAACTCAACAAGGTCTGTACACATAGTCTTTCAACATACTACTATTTGGAAGTCTTCATGAACCCTATCAACTCTTACATTTTCTCCTAAAGGATACTAACTACGATTGTATCATGCAAAACAACAGGTAGTGTTTCAAAAGTAAGAGCAAGCATGGGAGTCACAAAATAAATTGTAGACCCTGGATCAAGTAAAGCATAAATAGAGCTAAACACATAATTCACCCAAATAAGACACAAACATGATAACTTAGACATATTAACCTCATACTAGCGCAAAAAAACCAAACATAGTCAAACACATGAAAGACTAAATAAGGCTAAGCACCCGAGATATCACCAGAAGTGCCTTCCCCTTCACCCCTAGACTTGAGTGCGAAGAATCATTGTCTCCTTGGAGTCTCTTCACTTGGACCATTTGACTGAACTTTCTCCTTCCCTTTTTCTCGACCTCTTATATACGGACAATTCTTCCTCATGTGACCCAGTCTTCATCAACTGTAACAAGCGTTAGGGCCCCTCATACACTCTCCTCCATGAAGTTTGCCACACTTCCTACAAGGTGGCCTCTCCTGAGGTGTATCTACTTCATTGTTTCTCTTAATTCTAAGGTTGAAATCCTATCATAGAGATCCTTGGATAAACTTGACTCCCCTTGGTGGTAGAGTACCTTCTTAAACCTAAGCTTATCCCTGATTTCAATATTACTCTTCCTTGAAAAACTCTTCTCAGCTTGCTTTGACCTGTTTCCTGCCCTAGTATGCTTCCTGTTCCTATTTTTCTCCACTTGTTGGACACGAACTATAAGCCTGGAAACTCCATGCTCGCATGCAGCATAGCTACTCTACACTCCTCCTCCAGATTCTCAGCAATCTTAGATCCTGTGTAAATGGGAGGATTCATCCTCCTAAAGTCCCTTAACCTACTATCTATGGTGCTGGCAGGTGGGTTCTTCATGGGAACACCTTGTTGCTCTGCCTAGGCTGTCATAGTCTGAGCTTGTAAGGTGATGATTTGGGCCATCTGTACCAGGGCTGTCCTCACTTCTCCATCTGTCTAGTAAGCTGGGTTAACATGCATCTCCATTCAAGCAACTGGGGCCTGGGGAGGAACTTGGTTGCCCCCAGCAGCAGCTTCTCGCCTTCTCCCACCAGTCTTCCTCCTTGTGTTCATTTTATGAAAAATTAAAATTGAGGTTAGATACACTCATAACACCAAAAAATCTGTCATTAGAGAAGGCACGATAAGATCAGAAGAAGAGAATTTTCGTATGCATCATCCAGTCTCTAATTCAGGATAGTAGTGCACTTCACTACCATGACTTAGAAATTACTTAATGTGGTTGATGTGAACTTATTACCCTCGGAATTTAACCTAAGGCTCTGATACCAACTTTTTCACGACCAGAATCTAGACTCCAGATGAGACCGGCGTCATTGACCTATTAGAGGTTGCAGAAAAGCCTACGTACGTCATCGTTACTTCATCTAGGTTAATTTTAGCATAAAATTAGAACTTTTGTTTACTAGAACATAATATAGGAAAACATTGATCTCGCATAATACGCAAATTCATAAGCGTTCATAACAACCATCTAATGTCAAGATAATCAAATGAAGACATAGTCATATCTATATAAAAATATAGAGTTGCCAAAATGGCAGGAATATAATATTTGAAAATAACTGGAAAAGAAAAACTAGTGGAACATACTCCACTAGCTAATGCCTACGTCTAATGCTAGAATAAAATAGTAAGCATCCTCTAAAGATGAAGGCCTACCAAATCCGGATGAAAGATCCAAGTCTAGATAAGTTCAGCATCGACTCATAAGCTCTAGTGTCCAGCTGTAACTGCACGTAAAAGTAGATATTTGTATGGAATTGGTACACACTTGTACTAGGTATGGGTATATGCAAGGACCAACCAGGGACATGCATGATTTAGAAAAACTCTATCCCAACGATATGAGTTATGGAAAGTCAAGGCAGTGGACTTTCCAAAATCGGATTAGGAAAGTCATGCTATGAGAGTAACATGCATCATCATATGTAACATATTACACAATACATTTGGTATCGTTCATTTCATTATGTGCATTACTTGAGGCTGGCCTCATTCTTTCTTTGAGAAATTTAACCGTAGCCGACATAGATCATGCTAGCATCATGAAATCCAGTGTTTAACCCTACAGCGAAAAGAGGTGGAATCACCGGCCAAGGTGAACCAAAATATGCTAGTGTATATAGGGAATCGAACCTTGCTAGAACCCTATATTTGCAGTATAAGTTCAAATACTAGGAGATATAAGAATACCCTACCCATATGGATGGACAATCTCATCTGATGAGAATTACATGAACCTCTGCCTTCCCGAAAGAAGGAATCGCAACTGTAGCTAGTCTATCGGTGCTCTGTATAAAGTACCATTACATCCATCTCGTACATCATAGAAGTTGGCTTCTATAATGAGGGCATCATAGCTCATTATATGATTTCTCATCTAATCATTAGTATTAAGTATGCATTAATTTAAATACTTTCATTATATTGTTCATAGAGAATGGTATCTTCATTAACTTTACACTCTCATAGGTGAGTACATCTTGGTAATATTTACTTAGGCTCATTTGAGATTTCTCACACCTTTCTCATTATCCTCTTATCATGTTGTCACCACATTCTTTAACTTTAGCACATTTACTCTTCGTAATTACTCACCACTTTACGTGAATGTTCATTTCATCGTATACCAATGCACTTGGCCCTTTAGTGTGTGTCAGACTCTTACTGAACCCCTTTGGGATTTCATTATATCATCACATAACATCTTAGGCTCACTTACTTTTAAATGTATGCCAGACTTATGAGTCCACAGGTACAAGCCACGAGGCTTCATTCATAGTATATCTAAGTGATTCATATTTACCCAAGATTATGTGGTACAAGAATTATGAATCTTGTGGGTATGCCAAGATATCAATGTTGATCCTTAGTGGCAGCATTAATTAAATATTTGTTCATATACGACTTATGTGTCAATACAGGATTGGGCAAGAGAACCCGATTTCTATTCCCTTGAGCAACATTTAATCTTATATTAAACTTTATAATTGCATTTTTTAGATTTGCGGGACCCTAGTTCGATCCCCATAAATCCCATAATATTTCCTTTCTTTTCCCCCTCTCTTTCTCGTTTAAGGCAAGGAGGTTGTGGGATCAATCCCACACAAGCTCATTCTTTTTCTCTAAATTTATCTCTTAACTTTCGCAACTATCCAAGAGGCTGTGTGTTCAATCCCCACTCACCTTATTTCATTTTTCTCCTTTATTTTTCCCCTAACCTGTCATCTATTCAAGATTTTGTGGGTTTAATCCCCACTCACCACATTTGTTTTTTCCTCCTTTATTTCTCCTAACACTTTCATCTATTCAAGAGGTTGTGGGTTTAATCCCTACTCATCACATCTAATTTTGTTTTCATTTTTCTAATGAAATTTTTATTTAATTTACATTCGGTGAGGTCTTGGGTTGATTCCCAATGACCTCACAATTTTTAAAGTTATTTTAAAACGTAGCTATTGTTTTCAATTCTTGGCCGAGACCACCAATTTCCAGCAAGCTAGAAATTTGGTCTCTTCCAATCCATCTTCTCTCATTCTTATGTTGATTTTTGTAGTACTTTGAGTGACATAGTCAGCCATCATAACCTTATATGAACATCACGTTTTAAACATTTTTACACACGTGAAACACAACATTTTAACATAAAAAATTTAGGCAGCAAATATTGTAAATTTTCAGCACACACATGCTTAAAACAGTCAACTTAATATACTTTTCCCGAATATATTTTTCATCTCTTACATGATATATGAATACACATTCAGCACATAGTAAAAACAAGACCTAAAATTATCTACCAAAAAACCTACCAACGCATGCTTTGAATCTTTCAGAGGATCTAATAACAGGGCTGCAACGGGGAGAACCTTAGTTTTTCAATCGAGATAAAACTGAACCTTAAGGGTCTCTTGGTAAAGGGACCATTATAGAAAAAACCCATACATGAAGTTGTTCAAAAGATGATTCAATCGTGCTTCCTATTTCCCACCAAGCCAAAGTTTCACTACCGAAACAACAAACAAAATCCGTAGAAAAATTGATTTTTACTTTTATTTTTAAGATTATTTTACTTTTGAGTTTTTAGCTTTAAATTTCTTGATGAACTATAGCATTCACATTCTGTTCTTGTTTCTTTTGGTGAATGGAAGATCGTGAATGAGAGAAAAAGAGAGCGAGAAACGTGAGGGATTGTTGAATTAAGAGTAAGAGATTGAGCTTTTACAAATAAAAATCTGATTTTTTTCCTTTTTCTTAAATCAGCTATTAAATATTAATTAATTAAATTAATTACCAAATAAAATAATTCAAATTAAATCGTTGCTACAACCTAGGCTCGAACCTGGGTGGAGCAAGATTTTGCTCAAAGGGCCAATTTCGGCCATTTATACCCAAATTACCCCTCCACCATATTAATTAATTAATTAATCAATATTTAGGGTAATTAAATTACTACCCTTAGCCTTGAAAAGGACCATTTTACCCCTAGACCCTCCAAGCTTAAGATTACCCCCTTTTAAGTCCGGTTAAGACTCATCCACGTATATCGTCATATTCGGGTGCCCTACATGGCTGGACCAAACCTTTCCTAGCTCAACTAACTCACCAAGTTGGTTGGCTTTGTGTTGCTAGGGTTCAGTGTTCTGGTTCTACGCGCATCAATCTATGTGAACTCTGTCTAATCATAGGCATTCTAGACACATTAAACATTAATTAACATAGCCATTTTTACGGTTTTTACAATGACCAACCAAAACAATCGGGTTCATGCTCCTGTGAATGCGAATGGTGGAGCCGCAATAGCAAGGATCTGTTACTTTGTTAGGATGAATCCGCCTGAGTTCTTAGGATCACTAACTAATGAGGATCCTCAAAATTTCTTGGATGAGATCAAGAATATCTTTGAGGTAATGCAAGTCACTAGGAATGAGCGGGTTGAGTTTGCCTCATACTAATTGAAGGATGTTGCTTATATCTGGTACACTCAGTGGAAGGAAAATAGCGGTACATATGTGACTCCTATTACTTGAGATTGCTTTAGTAAGACCTTTCAGGATAGGTTTTCCCAAATAGAGTTAAGAGAAGAAAAGACTCAGGAATTCATGAACTTGAGGTAGGGAAACATGGCAGTACAAAAGTATGGGCTCATGTTTAACTAGCTCTCCAGGTATGCTCCTCACATGGTTGCTAACTCCAATGTTCAGATGAATGAGTTATCGTATTGATTGTCGGATTTGGTGAAAACTGAGTGCAGAAATACTCTGTTACTAGGAGATATGAACATCTCTAGGCTTATGACTCATGTTCAGTAGGTTGAGGGTGATAATCTTAGGGAATAGGACAAGGAGAATAAGAAGGCTAGGACTAGAAACTATGACTATTCTTAGTAGAAATCGGGAGGTGGAAATCTCTCGTAGAGTAAGCAGAAGTTTTCAGCCCCAGCCCCTTCGTCAGCTAGTGTTCAAGAACAGGTATGACCAGAAGGTTACAGCACCAGGTTCTAATTCTTAGGGAAGTTTTTCAGGCACCAAACTTACCCCACTTGCCCTACAGGTGGTAAGAACAACATGGGCGAGTGTCTCGGAAGAAAAGAAGGATGCTCTGGTTGCGGTAAGTTTGGTCACAGGTTGAGGGATTGTCATTCTAGACAGGGTCAAGAGGGTGGTAATGGTAGAACTCAGTCAACAACTTCATCAGCACTAGCAAGTCGCCTAATTCAGAAGAATAACTCATCTGGTACAGGTGGCGGTCAGCGTCATAACATGTTGTACGCTCTTCAAGCTCACAAGGATCAGGAAGGTTCTCCTGATATAGTTACTAGTATGTTACGAGCCTTTGACCTTGATGTTTATACATTGTTAGATCCAGGGGATACTCTTTCCTTTGTAACTCCTTACATAGAAGTCCAATTCAATATCAATCCAGAAACTCTCTCAGAATCTTTCTCAGACTCTCTCCAGTCGAGGACCCAGTTATAGCTAAACGAGTATACAGAAATTTCCCTGTCATAGTATCTTAGAATGTCACCTTGGAAGATCTTTTAGAGTTAGAAATGGTAGACTTGGATTTCATTCTCGGCATAGATTGATTAAATTTCTGTTATGCCTCATTCGATTGTAGAACTAGGATTTTTCGTTTTATGTTTCCAGATTAACCAATCTTACAATGGAAGGGTAGTAACTTAGAGTCTATGGGTTGATTCATTTCTTACCTTAAGGGAAGAAAGATGATCTCTAAGGGTTATCTCTATCATCTAGTTAGGGTTAAGGATTCTAGCTCTGAAACCACAACTCTTGAGTCAGTTCCAGTAGTCTGTGATTTTCCAGAATTATTTCCAGATGATCTTCTTACAGTCCCTCACAAAAGGGAAACCGACTTTCGAATAGACTTCTTTCTAGATACCCAGCCTATTTGTATTATTCCTTATATAGTGGCTCCAACAGAGCTTAAGAAAATTAAAGAGAAATTGAAAGACCTTCTATATAACGAATTTATCAGACCAAGTATTTCACCATGGGGTGCACCAGTGTTGTTCGTAAAGAAAAAAGATGGTTCTCTCAAAATGTACATTGGCTATAGACAGTTGAACATGGTCACAATTAAGAATAAGTATATCATCACAAGGATTAATGACTTGTTTGACCAACTTCAAGGTGCTAATCAATTCTCAAAGATAGACGTCAGATTAGGTTATCATTATCTTAAAGTCAGAGATAGTGACATTCTGACAACAACCTTCAAAACTCGGTATGGTCATTATGAATTTGTAGTTATGTCGTTTAGACTAACCAATGCTCTTACAGCTTTCATGGAATTTATGAACAGAGTGTTCAAGAAGTACTTATACTTTTTTTGTTATTGTCTTTATTCATGATATCCTCAAGGATCGCCAGTTTTTCGCTAAGGTTAGAAAATGTGAGTTATGGTTGCGATCTATTGCTTTCCTTGGTCACATTGTATTTAAAAAAGGGATCCCAGTGGATTCACAGAATAAAGAAGCAGTGAAACAATGGCCTAGACCTACCTTTGCTATAGGTATCAGAAGTTTCTTAGGTCTAGCGAGTTATTACAGAAGATTTGTGGAATGATTTTTATCCATAGCCTCACCATTGACTAGGTAAACTCAAAATATGGTCAAGTTTCAATGGTCGGATGATTATGAGTAAAGCTTTGCAAAATTGATAACTTGATTGACTATAGCTCTTGTCTTGACTCTACCGGAGGTTTTAGATGGTTATGTGATCTATTGTGATGCATCTAGAGTTGACCTAGGTTGTGTATTGATGCAGCGATATAATATAATATAGCTTATGCCTCTAGACAACTTAAGGTTCAAGAGAAGAACTATCCAACTCATGACCTCGAGCTTGCAGCAGTAGTGTTTGCACTCAAGATATTGAGACACTACTTGTACGGTGTTCATGTAAATGTGTTCACTAATCATAAGATACTTCAATATGTTTTCATCTAGAAAGAGTTGAATCTTCACCAGAGGAGATGTCTTGAGTTCCTTAAATTTTATGATATGAGTGTGCATTATCATCCTTGTAAGGCGAATGTAGTAGCAGACGCTCCTTGAAAGTTCGTCTTATGAGCATATCAGACAGTGGTGTAATAGTTTAGAATGGGACAAAATCTTCTTTCGTGGTGGAGGTTAAGTCAAAGAAAGACAGTGATCCAATCTTGCTTGAACTTACAGGTGAAGTCCATAGTCAGAGAGTGGAGGTTTTCTCTCAAGGGGGAGATGGTGTCTTTCGCTTCTAGGGTAGATTGTGTGTTCTTGATGTGGGTGAGTTGAGAAAGCATACCCTTTGCAGAATCCCATAACTCCAGATATTCTATTCATCAAGGTGTCACTAAGATGTACCGTGATCTGCGGGAAGTCAATTGGTGGAATGGCATGAACAGGGATATAGCAGATTTTGTGAGTGACCCAATTGTGAGCAAGTCAAGGTAGAACATCATAAAACATGAGGTATGACTCAATAGATCGATAATTCCGACTTGGAAGTGAGATGTGATCAATATGGATTTCATCACAGGGTTACCTCGTACTAGCAGACAACATGACTCAGTTCGGGTGATTGTTGATAGGATGACTAAGTCTTCTCGCTTTTTAGCGGTCAAGACTAAAGATTCGGCAAAGGATTATGCAAAGTATTACATTAATGAAGTTGTGAGGTTACATGGGGTTCCTTTGTCTGCATTTCAGATAGATGTCCTCAATTTACCTCTCATTTCTTGAAGTCAATTCAGAAGGGTCTTAGTACTCAAGTTAACCTTGGCACAACATTACATCCACAAACGAATGGACAGGCAAAGCGTACCATTCAAACCCTAGAGGATATGTTGAGAGCTTGCGTGATCGATTTCAAATTTAGTTGGGATGATCACCTTCCTCTTATTTAGTTCGCCTACAACAATAGCGACCTGTCACACCCGGAGAGTATACCCTATATGAGACCGGCGTTGTCGTCCTCTCAGAGGACTTAGACAAGCCCTTAGCATTCATCATAACACGCGATCAGTAAAAATTGCAGATTTAAAACTTTTACATTCTACTTGAAGTATACTTAGATTTCATACTTATCATCCATAAACTATACGATATTTTAAGAAATATGTATTACATATATAAAACTATCTAAGAGTACAAATTCGGGCTTAGCCTATAAATAGTTAATATGACATATACAAATTTGGGATTAGCCTATAAATCGTTAATATGCCATATAGTCTTTAATACAAAAGAATCCAAGAAACATGATGGAAATAGGATATTCCTAATATCTACGTAAGTTTTAATAAGGTGAAAAAATAAATGGTAGTGTCCCAAACATAAGGACCTACCAGGACTTGGAGAAAGAGTTCCAAGCTTCTTCAAATCGACCTCCTTAACTTCAATGGCGGGAACCTACATTTGTAGTAATATAAAATAATGGGGTTAGTACGCCACATGTACTATGTATGGGTATATGCACGTAACACATATGAAGATGCATGAAAAAAATCATTTATAATTACATTAGAAAACATGCTAAGTCATGTTGAACGTCTTCAATGCACATACCATAGAACATATACAAGTCAAGGATTCCATCAACATAAAGCATGATCACAATTAAAGACATATTATCATAGAATCATGTTAACTTTTCATATGCAATAGATCATATAACATAACATACAAAACACTTAATATTGACACCATCCAAAACCTACAAGTGCAATGGTCATATAAAGCCCCATAGCCACACACAACCAAGTAGATAAGATAGGAGAGCATAGGTAAAAATTTGCTTCATATAACTTGTAATATAATTAGTCATCACTTCGTATAGCAATATAACCCAATAACATATTCATCATAATGAGAAATATCAGATTAGTGTAACATCATGTATCATAAATATATACCTTTCATGTTATCATATTACATAAGAACAATCTCCTAGCACTTCCATTAAAGTCAACTTGTGCAATGTCTAGGTAGAGTCTCATACCCCTACCTCTACTAAGTAGACTCCTCAAGTCACCCAAGTCAACGTTCATTTAATTGTCTTTCATTTTAAATGAGGGAACATAGGCCTTAACATACATAGATCATGTGAGCTAAGAATGAATCAGGTGTCATAAAACCCTTCACCGAAAAAATATGGTCTACCGGCCAAAGTAGAACCTAACATGACATAACTTTCTAGGTGGATGTAGTAGCTAGTATCCTATGGTGGAAACATATTCAAGAAATAGGAGATGTATTAGAGACCCATAGTACCACATTATATGGTAGCCTCAATCTCATGAGAGTCACTGTGAACCTACCTTCCCGCTAGAGAAGGGACACCTGTCATATCTAGTTCATAGGTGCTTAGCTTAAGTCCCTTTTTTTTTAAATAACCTTTAAGTTGTATTTTATCATAAATTTATCATAGGTCATAGGAGATTAACTCCTTGTATAAGCATGATCATGAGATCTTTATAATTAGGTGAGAATTTCCTTTCATCATAACCCTTTGTATGTGAGATTAATATAACATAGTCATCTTGTGTAAAGCATACAAGAGGATATCGTAACTTGCATTTATCATGATCTTTTCATGATCTCATAAATAACATGTTCATAGTCCATCATATACACATAAAAAAATCATACATACTTCCATAACATAGAATCATGATTTATAGGCTAACATAAACATTGTAAAGTAATCACAACTTTAGAAGACTCACCTCTTGCTTCCAAGAACCTTATTCAAGAACATAGTTCAACTTACATCATTAATAATCATAACATAGTGAAATACTCAATATCATAATCAAGAAAAACTCAATGCATAATGTAGGGTAAAGGAACGAGTCATTTAAGAGTTTATACTAGTCTTAGGTCCAATCGCTACGTTTTCATATTATCAAGTAGTAGAAACAATCATACGAAACCATCATGTAGACAAAAATATGCTTCAGATGAAATTCAAATATAACTAACAACATACTCATCAAATCGTGTGGAATAGATCATAGAAAACACTTACTTTTCATTTTTTTTACTTACTTTTCATTGAAAATGATAAATCTAGGGTTAGGAAGAAAATACATTTCGTAGAGTAAAAAACCTAGTATTTAAAGTTCTTGAAAACTTATCTTTGAAAGGACCTCTTGTGGAAAAGAATCCCAAGAGTGAAAACCCATTCCTTAGAGATGAAGAATCCACGAAAGTTGGATGAAAAACATGATGTCTTCGTTTTCTTCCTTAAGCTTTTCTTGTTCTTCAATGGCATTTGGAAAAGAGAGTGTTCTTGAGAGTGATGAGAGAAAACTTTTTTCATCTGATTTGGGACGTGAAAAAGTGGTCTAAAACTTGCCTAATATCAATATATAGTTGTCGTATGAATTACAGATACACTCAAATTTACATCTTGAAACGAAGTAAAGCGTTCGCATCAAGTAAAAAACCCAACTAGTGAGGTTGGGATCGTTCCCACGAGGAAAATGGTTCAGACTAAACTTTATTCTATTATTACTTCTATTTAGTAAATTATTTCCCGAAAACAAATAACTAAAGGGGGGTTTTGATTAATACAAGCAATTAGCTAAATTTAAGTAAACAAGTTACAGGTTCAAGTATTGGAGTTTAATCAAGTAACAAAGGTAACTAGGGCGTAAGTGTTCCCCACAGGCTCCTAACTCGGCAATTCTAACTATAACAATCCATTCCTAGTATCTTGCATGCAAAGTGATAAGTTAGGTATATCTAAATCCTTGGTCCGGCATCTATAGATTTAACTCCGCACCTTTGTCGGGCTATGTGTGTTGCTTTACTAAACCTTATCTTTATCAATTATTAAGCATCATATTCGATATTTGACTAAGTTGTTACTTTGTACCAACCGACACTAGCCTATTAGATAGTATACACTAAATCTATGTTGATAATTCTTTTCCTATTATCTACCTCATTGGTCCGGCAGGTAGAAATAAGGCGAGTTCTAACGTTGTTCATCCGTTAAAAAGACTTCTAAGTGAAAGAATTATCATACATGCAAGACACTTTTCTAGAATCATTATTTTATCTAGGTTTTACATTATTATTTACGCATGATTCCCATAACACTAGGTATGGAGTTTAGTTACCCGTGCTAATTATCACACAATTCATAATAATAATGTAAGAATTCATGCACTTACTTTGATGAGAATGAACAAAATCAAGAAATTTACATGATTAAATCACAAAACACCAATGATTGATTCCGGAAAAGTAATATCAAATCTCGAAATTGAAAGTTCAATGCTAAGGCAATAAAAATGAAAATTATCCAAGAGTCTAACCCCAAAAATGAGGTTTTTCAGACTATTTATAAGAAACAAAACCTAATAAAAGAGGGAAATCTATTTAAGGAAAAAACTCCCCAAAACGCTTCTGAGTCAACAACCCTCGTGACGGACCGTCGTAGTCTTCCGTCGCTCCAAACTTAGCTCTTTTTTGTAGCTTTTATTCATGGACTCTCTATTACCCTCGATGGACAGGTGTTACGGACATTTGCAAGCACGACGGTCCATCGAGGGGCTTCGTTCCACGACACTTAGAATCTTCTGAAGTTGGGTACAGGGAGTACTCTCTGTTAGCATTGATGAATGTGCAGGACGGACCGTCGTGGCTATGACGGTCCATCTTGAGCTTCCGTAGTCCCACACTTGGTCAAAATTCCCAAAATTCCTTCAGCAACCATTATCTTCTCACGATGGTTGAACCCTACGGACCGTCACAGTCACGACTGACCGTCATGGGGTCCGTAGGTGGTCACTTCTGCAATTTCAACTCAAAATCTCTGCGTTCTCCTTTGGACAGATTTCCTGGAAATAAATAGAAAACTACATACAAAATTAATACAAAAAGGCTTTAGACACATACTAAACTTAAGTAAAAGGCATTGAAAGTACCATGAAAGTACTATGACTCACTACAAATTCTTTGTACAAGAGTATCCATATTTTAGCTTTCGCAATCATTTGGTTATCAATACTGATTATTCTCATTATGTTCATGCATGCTATCACTATTAGGCTGGAATTATGTTGATTAGACCATGACACAGACTCACCACAAACTGACACATATCCTCTTCGACCTCTCACCTAGGTTCTTATTTTTAAGGTAGTGCAACTAGTGTCCTCACTTCAAAATAACATCCTAATTTTCTATATAATGATTACAGTTTGAGTATGAGAATTACTTTGGAACACTCGCTCTCAAAACAACTTCACAACTTATTTACACATATTGCCATAGGCTTGCCCTTATTTTCACTTCTTTAAGTTTTCTATAACAACTCATAGGATCACGATAGGACTTTCTTATCTTGTAAAATAGGCTCAGGGCCAGGTAGGGTATGTTTAGGCATATTTTATTAACTTGTTTCCCTCCTTGACATATCGGCTAAGCGTCCTACCTTTTAATTGTTTTATTTCTCCCTATTTCTCAATTTTCTTTAACCTTGGAAATCTCCCTTTCTTTTCCTTATGTGTAAGTGACTCTTCTCTTTTCTTGTGTTTATTTTTTTTTACTCTTGAGTTACTGTTGTTTTGTTCTTTCTTCCTCTTTATTCTCTCAACCCCACTTTCCAGAGTATTCCTCATAACAGTCACCCACAACTCATGACTTTGCCATGAGTCAAGGTTCACAATACCCAAGATTGGGTCAGGGCCATGATAAGGTTTTTTTCTACATTAGCCACCCTCAACTTATGCTTTTGGTATAAGATGAGGTGCAAATGTCCAAGGAGGGACCAGGGACAACACATTGTTCCAAGACAAGATTAGATGGCGTGTAAAAGAAAGGTCTATTTTAAGGTCAAACTATTTGGATCAATAAGGGATTACTTCATTTGGGTTTTCTGTTATTTAAGGCTAAAGATTGACTATTTTGAACAAGGGACTATGATCCTTTTCTAATTGTCTATTACGACTTACTTTTAGCAGGACTAACCAGGCAAGTGCTAGCTCAGTACCAATGGTGGAATATTCAAAATTTCCTCACTCTCAGTTGACATCTCATTACTCTACCAGATTACCAGACACCTAGTTCGAATCTTACATTTAGGATCATGCCGTAGTGTATCTCTATGTCATGCTTAGAGCCACACATTTATCAGTTACGATGCCTAGTCATGCATCATTTTCATTACATCAAGATATCATTCTGTTTTAGCCATCATGCTTGAGTGTTATACTATGTACACAAGATGTAGGGATGCCGGTTCAACAGTAAAAATAATCAGTCTTTTGGGAAAAAAGAACATAGGCAAGAAAACTCCAAAAGAGGATCGTGAGTTGGGCTACTCAGACTTCACCCTAACACTCACTTTCCATTTACCCCACCCCTAACAAAAAGATATTCAATTGTCCCCAATGCATAAAAGAATCTAAAATAATAAAGTGGTAAGGGAAGCAAACCTGAGGCGCAAAGCGCAGGTGATCAACAAGATGGTTGGTTCGGTGTCTCGTAACCCACTCCCTCTGTAGGCTGGACACCCTCAGTAGTGTCCTCGGCATCAACATCATCATCAGTAGTGCCTCTCTCACCAATCACAACACCATCAGTAGCGCTCTTCTCCGCCTCAACAACTCTGGATCTAGACGCCCCAGCAGCCAACTCAATAGCCCTCAATGGACGGGCCTCCTCATCAGTAATCGAGGATCTCCTCGCAGCCTCCAACTCTCGGAGCTCCCTCTTCTTCGCCCTAGCCTCATCCTCATCTCAACCTCTACGCCTCTTGGCATGCTCTCGTGGCTGAGGTGGTGGCAAATAAGGCCGCCAAAAACAGTATCCTCGGCGGGCTCTACAGAAGAGGCCTTAGACTCGGGCACCCTAGCCTCTAGAATTGTGCCCTGGTCTGCTCTCATACTCTCTACAGCAGCCTGAAGGGTCGACGGTCCATCACAGGCTCGACGGTCCGTTGTGGGGGTCATTAATACGTGCCCTAACTTAGAAAAGTTTGAAGAACATACATGGGCAAGACGGATGCTTGCCACGGTCCGTCTTAAGCGTGAATGTCCATCGATGGGTACGTCAAAAGGTGATGCAGACCAATTTTCTACAGATTTTCTAGTGATGTCATACCTGAAAATTTAACACCCATTAAGCTATTCTTTTCGTATTTTCTGGACATTTTTTTGGGCACGGACCCTAAACTATTCTCTAGCCAACACTTCTAAAAAAAAGAAAAAAAATATTTAGACGGGACGTTTAAGGAAATAAAAGCAAAGAAACATGCAACTATAACTAGAAAATCATGAAAAACCTATTGGTGGCTAGAGGACACCGATTGGGTTGCCTCCCAACCAGCGCTTGGTTTAACGTCACGGCACGACGTAGTACACTTGATTACTCTTACTTCATCAAGATGGTATGCCTCGATCACTTCATTCGCCGTTTTATCATGTCCCAGATAGATTTTGATTCGCTTTCCGTTAAACTTAAACCACATACCCTTCTTGTTCTCCAACTAAACTAAATCGCTCCGTGAGAGAATAGTTGGGTGATCAAGTAAGGACCAGTCCAATTGGACTTGAGTTTTCCCTGAAACAATTGCAACCTAGAATTGAATAAAAGCACCAAATCCCCGGCAGCGACGCCAAAATTTGATACGCTCACATTTACTTCTCGAAATAAAGTAAAAGCAGTCGCATCAAGTAAAGAACCCAACTAGTGAGGTTAGGATCGTTCCCACGAGGAAAATGATTCAAACTTAACTTTATTCTGTTATTACTTCTATTTAGTCAATTATTTACAAAAAAAAATAACTAATGGGAGGTTTTGATTAATGAAAGCAATTAACTAAATTAAAGTAAAAAACTGACAGGTTCAATTGTTGGAGTTTAATTAAGTAATGAGAGTAACTAGGCGATAAGTGTTCCCCACAGGCTCCTAACTCGGTAAATCTAGCTATAACAATCCTTTCCTAGTATCTTGTATGCAAAGTGATAAGTTAGGTATATATAAATCCTTGGTCCAGCATCTAGAGAATTCCACTCCGCACCTTGGTCCGTCTGCGTGTGTTGCTTTACTAAACCTGATCTTTACCTCATATTAAACATCATATTCGATATTTGACTAAGTTGTTTCTTTGTACCAACCGACTCTAGCCTATTAGATGATATAACTAAATATATATTGATAATTATTTTTCTATTATCTACCTCCTTGGTTTGGCAAGTAGAAATAAGGCGAGTTCTAACGTTGACAATCGGTTAAAAAGATTTCTAAGAGAAATAATTATCAATACATGCAAGACACCATTCTAGAATCATTATTTTATCTAGGTTTTACCTTGTTATTTACCCATGGTTCCCACAACTCTAGTCATGAGTTAAATTACCCATGTTAATAATCACATAATTCATAATAATAATAATGTAAAAATTCTTGCACTTACTTTGATAAGAATGAACAAAATCCATATATTTACTTGAATAAATCACAAAACACCAATAATCGATTCCGGAAAAGTAATATCAAATCCCAAAAACGAAAGTTCAATACTAGGACAATAACACAGAAAACTATCCAAGATTCTAACCCCAAAAACAAGGTTTATTGGACTATTTATAAGAAACAAAACCTAATAAAAGAGGGAAGTCTATTTAAGGAAAAATCTGCCCGTAAGGCGTTTGAGTCGACGACCCTCGTGATGGACCGTTGTGGACACGACGGACCGTCGTAGTCTTCCCATCCCCAAACTACAACCTCAATGTTTATGTGAATCCCCATAGACTCACAAAACCAAGTAGATAAGATAGGAGACCATAGGTAAAGCTTTGTTTCATATAACTTGTGACATAATTAGTCATTACTTCATATAGCAATATAACCCAATAACATATTCATCATAATGACCAACATCAGATAAATGTAACATCATGTATCATAAACATATACCATTCACGTTATCATGTTACATAAAAACAATCTCCTAAGACTTCCATTAGAGTAAACTTGTGCAATGTCTAGGTAGAGTCTCATACCCCTACCTCTTCTAAGTAGACTCCTCATGTCACCATAGTCAACATTCATTTACATGTCTTTAATATTACATTAGGGAACATAGGCCTCAATCAACATAGACCATGTGATCTAAATATGGAATCGGGTGTTATAAAACCCCACACCGAAAAAAAGTGTCTACCAGCCAAAGTAGAACCTAACATGACGTGTCATTCTATGTTGATCCACTAGCTAGTATCCTATGGTGGCAACATTGTTCAAGAACTAGGAGATATATTAGAGACCCATAGTCCCACATTACATCGTAGCCTCAATATCATGATTGTCATTGTGAACCTACCTTCCCTGTAGGGAAGGGACAACTCTCATATATAGTTCATCGGTGCTTAGCTTAAGTCCCTTTTCTTGAAATTACCTTTAATTTTTCTTTTATCAAAAACATATCATAGGTCATAGGAGATTAACTCCATGTATAAACATGGTCATGAGATCTTTATGATTAGATGAGAATTTCCTTTCATCATAACCCTTCGTATGTGAGATTAATATAACATATCATCCTGTGTAAAGCATACAAGAGCATATCTTAACGTGCATTTATCGTTCTCTTTGCATGATCTCACAAATAACATGTTCATTTACCAGCATATACACATTAAAAAATCATACATACTATTATAACCTAGAATCATGATTTATAGGCTAACATAAACATTGTAGAGTAATCACAACTTTTGAAGACTTACCTTTTGCTTCCAAGAACCTTATTCAAGAACTTTGTTAAACTTACGACATTCATAATCATAACATAGTGAAATACTCAATATCATAATCAAGAACAACTCCTCAAATCATGTACAAGATCAATGCATAATGTAGGGTATAGGAAAGAGTCATTTAAGAGTTCGTATGGAATAGACCCTAGAGAATACTTACTTTTCCTTGAAAATCATAAATCTAGGTTTAGGAAGAAAATCCATTTCGTAGAGTAAAAAGTCTAGTATTTGAAGTTCTTGGAAACTTATCTTTGAAAGGAACTCTTGGGGAAAGGAATCCTAAGACTGAAAAACCTATACCTTATTGATGAAGAATCCATGAAAGTGGGATGAAAAACTTGAAGTCTTCGTCTTCTTCCTTAAGCTTTTCTTGTTCTTCAATGGCATTTGGAAAAGAGAGCGTCCTTGACAGAGATGAGAGAACTTGTTTGATCTGATTTAGGACGTGTAAAAGTTGTCTAAAACTGACCTAATATCAATATATAGTCTTCCTATGAATTACCGAAAATACCCTCCACTTAAATGGGTTTTTTTAATAAGTTAAATTACAAAAAATACAACTTAAACAATTTTTGGAAGTAGCTGCGCGTTGCGGGCCTAATCCTTTCATTTTTATTAAATTTTGAGTTGAGGTCGTAAGGTGCGTGTCAGCCTCGCGTTGCAAGGTTGACTCTCAAATCTTGAGGCAGAACACCTTGTGTTCACCTCGCGTCGCGCAACACACCTCCATATTTTGCCTAATAGCAGCCTGCAAGGCAGCCTGCCCACCCATGTTTGGGTCCTCCTGAAAGACCTCTTTGAGTGGTCCTTGGGGTGGACTTCATTTGACACTTCAAAACATTCACCAAACATAGGGACGTCAACTAGTTCGAATTAGCTAGTTTCCCGACGTGAAGGTCTTTCTTAGTCATTTTGGCTCTAACCTTTGGGAAATGAGTTTATTACATTAATATAGGTATTTAAACATCATTTTAAAAATTATTTAATATATCAAGCTCTAGTCTAATTCATGACTTTTCGGGAGTGTTACACTACCATCCCAATATTCAGATGGCCCCTTATGATGAACTGTATGGGCTTAGATATAGATCTCATGTTGGTTGGTTTGAAGTAGGTGAAGCAGATTTAATAGGTCTAGATTCAGTCCTTTATGCTATGAAGAAAGTGCAATTAATTAGAGATAGAGTTAATACAGCCAGAATCGTCAGAAATCTTACGCAGATGTAAGGAGATGGGAACTGGAATTCCAAGTAGATCATTACGTATTTCTGAAAGTATCACCTATGAAAAGAGTGATGAGATTTGGCAAGAAAGGGAAATTCACTCCTAGATATGTAGACCCTTACAATATCTTGAAAAGGGTTTGCGAGGTGCCATATAAGTTAGAGTTGCCAGCAAAATTAGCAGCAGTGCATCCGGTCTTCCACATCTCACTCTTGAAGAAGTGTGTGGGTGATCAGCCTTTGTAGTGCAATTAGAGAATGTGGCGGTGAAAAATAGTCTTTCTTATGAGGACGTACCTGTTGAGATTCTTGACCATCATGTTACAAGGTTGTGAAATAAAGAAGTCGCTTTATTAAAGGTTTTGTGGAGGAGTCAGTCTATAGAGGGAGCTACTTAGGAAGCAGAAGCAGCCATGAAAGCCAAGTATCCTCACCTCTTTCCTCCGATTCCACTCTAGCTTGAGGTAATAGTTCCTCTTTAGTTTTTCAGTCATTCATGCATAAATTCAACTTTAGAATCATGTTCCCTCATATTGTACTTGCATTTTAAGCATATTTGCATTTTCTCGAAACTCACTTCAGTCAGAAACTCAATTCTCAGTGTTTAGTCGTAGGGATTGGAGTTCTCTCCCTCTATTTCAGCTAGTTTAGTCTTTATTTGAGGAAGAATGTTCCCAAAGGGTAGAATGTAATACCCTGTATCAAAAATAGACCAAAATCATCTTTTCAAAAATTTGCAAGTGTAATCGATGGATCGAAGCCTGACCCACGGCCCGTGCTGCACATCCGTCGATTGTGATTGAAACTCCCCCAAGACATAGCTTAGAAAATTTAACTAAGTGTAGAATGACGGCCGGACCTACAGTCCATAGGTAAGACTACAGTCCGTACTCTATATCCGTTGATCAAGACCCCATTTATCATCTCTCTAAAAAGAACCATGATTAACCATCACGGTCCGTAGATGGACCTATGGACCGTAGGTATGACCGTACATGGAAATTAGCAGACAGTTAGGGAGAAAATGCAGTTAGGTCAACTTCAAAAGATCATAACTCTAAGAACAAAATGAATTAGGTGTCCCATGACCTATAAGTTAAAAATAATTTAATTATTTTTCCATATCCATCGAGTTTGCTAAAATCAGACCTTCGAGTAAAAAGTATGCCCTTTTTAGTAAAGGTTTATCGAACAGACCCAACCTATAGACCCAAACGCCGGAACGTCAATTTAAAGACGGCCCATAAATCCAGGTCGTCATTTGGTCCGACAGCAGTTAACTCAGGGGTCTTTTGATCTTTTCCCACTTTGTTTAAACCCTAAGATATGTTGTTTTAACCATAAATCATCATATTTTATTCAGCTTAAGCCTAGAAATATAACTAAAGCTTACCTAAGTCAAATCATCAATAAAAAACTTAGAAAATTAGAAACAAAAAAAGGAGAAAAAGGTCAAGAACCCTAGTTCAAGAATGCAACAAGGTTCCAACAGTTCCAGCCCTGAAATCTAAATATTTATCCGTGAATTTCTTCACCAGGTATGTGGGATTTCACTAGTGGGTTCCTTTCATCCATTGGGTCCCTAGTTTTCAGTCGAATTCTTGATTCTTATGTCATGATTAGACCTAGATTTTATAGAACTTCAACAGAACATCATGAATTAATTAGTTATATGTTCCAAATCAGATTTCCATGTTATTATTAAGATTATCGCATATATTTTAGAACCCTAGCTGGCGCGCCCCGAGCTACCCCCGAGATGCGGACATGGAACCTAAAACCACAAGTGATCCCAAGCTAACCATGCTGGCATGATCATGAGCATACTAAAGATAATAAACTGTTGCGGAAGATAAATCATACTTAAAATGAAAAGATGAAGAATACCCATATTCTAAAACTAAGATATCTGAATATAATGAGTTTAATATAAAAGAAATATTAACTCTATACTAAGCTGAATCTAACTATGTCTAAAAATAGCCTCTAAACTAGACTAAAAATACTGGGACAAGCCCCCAGCTAAATCTAGCAAAAACTAAAACTAAATGACTAAAACTGAAATGAAACTCATGACTGTTGTCCTCGGAGAATGCGGACTCACCACTGAATCTGATGAACTGGAGATCGGTAAATCGATCTATATGTGATATGGACGCTGAGAACCTGAACCTCAATCACGAAAAGATGTAGCGCATGTATGCGTCAGTACTTGAAAGTTACTGAGCATGTAGGATAGAGTAAAGCTGAAATAAAACATAACTGAGCAAGCACAAAAACAAGTATAATAATCTGAACGTGATGTGCTGATTTCTGAGCTAACTGGATGCAATGACCAATTTTTAACATGCTGAAACTGAATACGAAATATACTGATAAATGATCAATGCAGAGAGTCTGACTGAACTGTGGGAGACACTAATAACCGATAATAAAACGACATGAGCTAAATGTGGAGTCCGATGTATACGACCCATCGAGAGGACCCAATATACCCTGCCAAAGGTATAAAGACATGCTGGCATGATCACTAATCTGATTGCCCATAGAGGGGACTTACAACCTACTAGGCTAGTAGTTCTGGGACTATTTGGTACGCTAAACCCTAGTCCATCTCGGTATTATGCTACGCTCAATGAATTCTGTAAATAAGCTGATTATATCTGAATTTCTATAAATACTGGATAGCTCGAAACTGAACATGCAAACTGAAAATGCAACAATTAATCTGGTAATTATGCATTTATAACTGAGGCATGTATATCTGAAGTGTCTAAAATATATGACCTAGCATGTGTAATTAAAGAACTAAAGAAATACAAAGCTAAGGTTCTGAAATTCATGCAATAATATGAGTAATAACACGATAATCTGATGATTTTGGGGCAAAACGATGTAACATAGGGTTTAAACGGAGTGGGAAAGGTCAAAAAGACCCCTGGGAAGGTTGTTGTCGGGCCTCATGACGGCCAGGACTAACAGTCCGTCGTGCGCCCGACGCCCCGTCGTTGGGTCCGTCATGAAGTCCAGTTCGAGAGTCCTTTACTAAAATGGGCATAACTTTTTCCCCGGAGGTCTGATTTTATCAAGGTTGGTGGCTATGGAAAGATTATTCATTAATCTATATGTTGGTAGGTCATGGGAGACCTAATTAATTTTGTGGTAATATTTGTAATCATTTTAAGTTGACCAAACTGCATTTCCCCTTAACTGATTGCAAATTTTCCACCAACGGTCCGTAGATCCACCTACGACCCCATGCTGGTCATCCATAGCTCTTGTCAGAGAGTGGTTGAAGGGAGTCTTGATAGACGGTCACGAACTGTGGACCGTTGTTTGACCTACGGGCCGTAAGTCCGTCCGTCGTCCAAGACTTGTCCAATTTTTCTAGGTTGAAATTTTTGGGAGTTTCTGAATCCATCGACGGTTGTGCTGGACAGACCGTGGTTTAGGCTACGGTCCGTCAATGCCACCATTGGTAGCACCTGCAGATTTTTCTGCAAAACTAATTTTTGGTATGTTTTTGCTACGGGGTGTTACATTATCTCCCCCTTGGGAACATTCGTCCTCGAATGAAGACTAAACTAGCTGAAATAGAGAGAGAGAGATGCAAACCCCACTACTAAACAGTGAGAACTGACTTCTGACTGAATTGAGTTCTAAGTAGATGCAATTATGCTAAAAATGAAAGTACAAACTGAGGGAACATGATTTTAAAACTGAATTTACGCATGAATTACTTTAAAATTGAAGAGGAACTATTACCTCAAGCTGGAGTGGAATCGGAAGGAAAAAGGTAGGATACTTGGCTTTCATGGCTGCTTCTGCTTCCCAAGTAGCTCCCTCTACGGACTGACTCGGCCACAAAACCTTGACTGAAGCGACTTCTTTGTTTCTCAACCTTCTAACCTGACGGTCAAGAATCTCAACTGGTACATCCTCATAAGAAAGACTATCTTTCACTGTCACACTCTCTAATGGAACTATAGAGGCTGGGTCACCCACGCACTTCTTCAAGATTGAGATGTGGAAGACCGGATGCACTGCTGCTAATTTTGCTGGCAACTCTAACTCATATGCCACCTTGCCAATCCTTTTCAAGATCTTGTAAGGGCCTATATATCTAGGACTGAGCTTACCTTTATTTCAAAATCTCATCACCCCTTTCATATGTGAGACTTTCAGGAAAACACAATCATCAACTTGGAACTCTAGTTCCCTTCTCCTTACATCTGCATAAGATTTCTGACGACTTTGGGTTGTCTTAAGTCTATCTCTAATCAGTTGCACTTTCTCCATAGCATAAAGGACTGAATATTGCCCTATCAAAGCTGCTTCACCTACTTCAAATAAACCAACAGAAGATCTACATCTACGCCCATAAATAGCCTCATAAGAGGCTATCTGAATGGTGGAATGGTAGCTATTATGCTAGGCAAACTCAATAAAAGGAAGGTGATCATTCCAACTACCTTTGAAATCGATCACACAAGCTCTCAAGATATCCTCTATGGTCGGAATGGTACACTCTGCCTGCCCATCCATTTGTGGATGAAATGATGTACTAAGGTTAACTTGAGTGCCGAGACCTTTTTGAAATGACTTCCAGAAATGAGAAGTAAACTGAGGACCTCTATTTGAGATAATAGACAAAGGAACCCCATGCAACCCCACAATTTCAGTAAGGTAAAGCTTGGCATAGTCCTCTGCCGAATATGTAGTCTTGACCGTCAAAAAGCGAGAAGACTTAGTCATCCTATCAACTGTAACCTAAATTGAGTCATGTTTTCTGCGAGTACGAGGTAACCCTGTGATGAAATCCATATTGGTCACATCCCACTTTCAAATTGGAATATCGATCTCTTGAGTCATACCTCCTGGTTTCTGATGTTCTACCTTGACATGCTGGCAATAAGGGCACTTACTCACAAAGTCTGCTATATCCCTCTTCATGCCATTCCAACAATAGACTTCCCGCAGATCGAGGTACATCTTAGTGGCACCTGGATGAATAGAATACCTGGAGTTATGAGCTTCTGCAAGAATATGATGCCTCAACTCTCCCACATCAGGACCACACAATCTACCTATGTAGCCAAGTACACCATCTCCCCGTTGGGATAAAACCTCCACTCTCTGATTGTTGAATGCACCCTTTAGTTCAAGAAAGATCGGATCACTATCTTGCTTTTCCTTAACCTCCACTACAAAAGACGATTCTGCCCCATTCTGAACTGTTACACCGCTGTCTGATATGATCATAAGGCGAACTCCTAAGCGAGCAAGCCTGTGAACATCCTTCACTAGCTCCTTTCTTTTTTCCTCGACATGAGCTACACTACCCATAGATAATCTACTAAGAGCATAGGCCACTACACTCGACTTTCCAGGATGATAATGCACACTGATCATAATCCTTAAGGAACTCAAGCCATCTCCTCTAGAGAAAATTGTACTCTTTCTGGGTGAACACATACTGAAGGCTCTTATGATCGTGAGCACATCTACATGAATACCATACAATTAGTGTCTCCATATCTTGAGTGCAAACACCACTGCTGCAAGCTCGAGGTCTTGAGTTGGATAGTTCTTCTCATGCATCTTAAGCTTTCTAGAGGCATAAGATATAATCTTTGCATCAACACACAACCAAGGCCAACTCTGGATGCATCACAATAGATCACATAACCATCTGAACCATCTGGTAGAGTCAAGACAAGAGTTGTAGTCAATGTAGTTTTCAATTCTGCGAAGCTTTTCTCACAATCATCTGACCATTGGAACTTGACCATCATCTAAGTTAACCTAGTCAATGGTGGGGCTATGGATGAAAATCCTTCCACGAACCTTCTGTAATAACCTGCTAGACCTAAGAAACTTCTGATATCTGTAGGAGAGGTAGATCTGGGCCATTGTTTCACTGCTTCTATATTTTGTGAATCTACGCGGATCCCTTTGTTAGATACAATGGGACCAAGGAAAGCAACAGATTGCAACCAAAACTCACATTTACTAAATTAGTGAATAACTCGCGATGTTTGAGAGTCTGCAGAACAACTCTCAAATGACTTGCATGTTCTTCCTCACTCCTAGAGTAAATGAGGATATCATCAATGAAGACGATAACGAACAATTCTAAGTATTGTTTGAACACTCTGTTCATCAAATCCATGAAAGCTGCAGGAGCATTGGTTAGTCCAATAACATAACTACAAATTCATACTGACCATATGAAGTTCTGAAGGCTATTTTCGGAATTTCACTATCTATGACTCTAAGCTGATGATAACCTGATCTGAGTTCTATCTTTGAGAAATGACTAGCACCCTGAAGTTGGTCAAATAAGTCATCAATCTTGGGGATGGGATAGTTATTCTTGATTGTGACCTTGTTCTACTGTCTATACTCAATGCACATTCTGAGAGAACTATCTTTCTTCTTTACGAACAATATTGGAGCACCTCATGGTGAAATACTAGGTCTTATGAAACCCTTATCTAGAAGGTCTTTCAACTTCTCCTTCATTTCCATAAGCTCTGTTGGAGCTATTCTGTAAGGAGGAATAGAAATAGGCTGGGTATCTAGAAGGAGATCAATTCCAAAGTTGATTTCCCTTTCGGGAGGAACCCTGAGAAGATCATTTAGAAAATACTTCTGGAAATTCACAGACTATTGGAACTGACTCAAGACATGGGGTTTCAAGGCTAGAATCCTTAGCCCGAACTAGATGATAGAGATAACCCTTAGATATCATCTTTCTGGCCTTAAGGTAAGAAATAAATCGACTCATATGCGCTAGGCTACTACCCTTCCATTCTAAGAATGGTTCGTATGGAAACTGAAAACGAACAATCCTAGTTCTACAATCGATTGAGGCATAACATGAGTGTAAAAAATCCATGCCTAGAATGATATCGAAGTCTACCGTTTCTAGCTCTACTAGATCTGCTAAGGTGACTTTCTAAGAGACAATGACAGGGAAAATTCGGTATACCCGTCTAGCTATAACTGGGTCACCGACTGAAGTAGAGACTGCGAAGGGTTCTGAGTGAGTTTCTAGACTGACACTGAATTGGGCCGCTATATATGGAGTTACAAAAGAAAGAGTAGCCCCTGGATCTAATAATGCATAAACATCAAGGTCAAAGACTCGTAACGTACCAGTGACTACATCAGGAGAACCTGATCCTGGCGAGCCTGAAGAGCATAAAGTCTGGTCTGGCGCTGACCTCCACCTGTACCAGATGAGTTACTCTGCTGAGTTGGGCGACTTGCTGGTGCTGCTGAATTTGTAGACTGAGCTCTACCATTACCAGCTCCATGACCCTGTCTAGAAGGACAGTCCCTCAACCTGTGACCAGACTGACCACATAAAAAACATCCTTCTTTTCCGGCAAGACACACGCCCGGAAGGTTCTTACCACACTTAGGGCAAGTGGGATAAGTGTTGGGGCCTGAAATACTTCCCTGAGACTTAGAACCTGGTGCTCTGCCCTTCTGGTCGTACCTATTCTTTGAGGATGGAACACTAGCTGATGAAAGGGCTGGAGATGAAAACTTCTGCTGACCCTGCGAGCGATTTCCACCACCCAATTTCTGTTGAGAATAGTCATAGTTCCAAATCCTAGCCTTCTTATTTTCCTTAGCCTGTTCCCTAAGCTTATCACCCTCAACCTGGTGTGCATGAGTCATAAGCCTAGAGATGTTCATATCTCCCAGCAACAAAGCATTTCTGCACTCTATCTTCACCAAATCTAATACTCCATACAAGAACTTATTCATCTGTGCCCTGTAGTCACCAGCCATGTGAGGATCATACCTGGAGAGTTGGTTAAACTTCAGCCCATACTCTTGGACTGACATGTTTCCCTGCCTCAAGTTCATGAATTCTTGGGCCTTTGCTTTTCTCAACTCTATTGGGATAAAACTATCGAGAAAAGTCTCACTGAAGTACTCCCAAGTAATTGGAGCTGCATTTGCACCCCTATTCTCCTTCCACTGAGTGTACCAGACATGAGCCACGTCTTTGAGCTGGAATGACGCCAACTAAACCCGATAAATCCCAGTAACCTGCATAACCTCAAAGATCTTCTTAATTTCGTCCAAGAAATTCTGAGAATCTTCATAAGTCTACGATCCTAATAACTCAGACAGATTCAGCCTAACCAAGTCAGGAACCCTTGCTGCTGCTGATCCACTAGTTTCAGTCATAGGATCATGAACCCGATTGTCCTGGTGAGTCATGCTCTGAGCCAACATCTGTATGGTATTCCTGAACTCAGCATTGGAGACTTGTTGATCTGGGATCGGAGGAGCTGCGTTTGCATTCCTGGCATTCGCATTCCTAGCGTTAGCTCTACGAGAAGGCATGATCTGAAACATAGAACGTCAAGTTAGAATGGAATAAGATCATACCTTACGCATGATAAGAGAAACAAGAAAGTGAAGTTTTTCCTAAAACACTTTATAGCCTCCCTAACATTAGATGTGGTGCACTTCACACCGATGAAAAGGACTCTACTTAGTGCGGCTTTTTTAGACATTATAGGACTCTTGAACCTAGTGCTCTGATATCAAGTTTTGTCACGCCCCGAGATACCCCCGAGACGCGGACACGGAACATAGGACCACAAGTGATCCCAAGCTAACCCTGCTGGCATGATCATGAGTATACTAAATATAATAAACTGTTGGGGAAGCCAAATCATACTTAAAATAAAAAGATGGGGGATACCCATATTCTATAACTGAGATATTTGAAAACAATGAGTTTAATACAAATGAAATATTAACTCTATACTAAACTGAATCTAACTATGCCTGAAAATATCCTCTAAACTAGACTAGAAATACTGCGACAAGCCCCAGCTAAATCTAGCAAAAACTAAAACTAAATGACTAAAGACTGAAATGAAACTCATGACTGTTGTCCTCGGAGAATGCGGGCTCACCACTGAATCTGATGAAATGGAGATCGAGAAATCGATCTTTGCGTGATTTGGATGATGAGAACCTGAACCTACATCATGAGAAGATGTAGCGCACGTATGCGTCAGTACTTGAAAGGTACTAAGCATGTAGGATAGAGTAAAGCAGAAATAAAACATAACTGAGCAAGCACAAAAACAAGTATAATAATCTGAACGTGATGTGCTGATTTCTGAGCTAACTGGATGCAATGACCAATTTATAACATGTTGAAACTGAATACTGAATATACTGATAAATGATCAATGCAGAGAGTCTGACTAAACTGTGGGAGACACTAATAACCGATAATAAAACCACATGAGATAAATGTGGAGTCCGATGTATACGACCCATCGAGAGGACCTAATATACCCAGCCAAAGGTATAAAGGCATGCTGGCATGATCACTAAACTGATTGCCCACAGAGGGGACTTACAACCTACTAGGCTAGTAGTTCTGGGACTATTGGGTATGCTAAACCCTAGTCCAATTCGGTATTATGCTACTCCCAATGAATTCTGTAAATTAACTGATTATATCTGAATTTCTATAAATACTGGATAGCTCAAAACTGAACATGCAAACTGAGAATGCAACAATTAATCTGGTAATTATGCATTTATAACTGAGGCATGTATATCAGAAGTGTCTGAAATATATGACCTAGCATGTGTAATTCAAGAACTAAAGAAATACAAAGCTAAGGTTCTGAAATTCATGCAATAATCTGAGTAATAACACGATAATCTGATTTGGAACATATATTCAATAAATGCATGAAGTTATATCAAAGTTCTAGAAACCCTCGGTTTAATCATGATAAGAGAATCAAGAACAGGCTGAAACTAAGGACCCAATGGGTGAAAGGAACCCACTAGTGAGATCCCACATACCTGGTAATGGAAACCATGGAAAAATACTTAAGTTTCGGGGCTGAAACTGCTGGAGCTTGTGGTATTCTTGAACTAGGGTTCTTGAGTTTTCTTCTCCTCTCTTGTATCTAATTTTCTAAGTTTTTATTTAATAATTTGACTTGGATATGTTTTAATCATGTTTCTAGGGTTAAACTGACTAAAATCTGATGATTTAGGGGGAAAACGACGTAACTTAGGGTTTAAACAGAGTGGGAAAGGTCAAAAAGACCCCTGGGAAGGTTGTTGTCGGGCCTCATCACGGCTAGGACTGACAGTCCGTCGTGCGCCCGACGGCCCGTCGTTGGGTCCGTCGTGAGGGCCAACGCGACTGTCCATTACTTAAATGGGCATAACTTTTTACTCGGAGGTTTGATTTTATCAAGGTTGGTTGCTATAGAAAGCTTATTCAATTATCTATCTGTTGGTAGGTCATGGGAGACCTAATTCATTTTGTGGTAAGAGTTATGATCATTTTAAGTTAACCCAACTACATTTCCCCTTAACTGGCTGCAAATTTTCCACCTACGGTCTGTAGGTCAACCTTCCAACCATGCTGGTCATCCATAGCTCTTGACAGAGAGTGGTTGAGGGGAGTCTTAATAAACGGTCACGGACTACGGACCGTCGTTTGACCTACGGACCATAAGTTCGTCCGTCATCCAAGAGTTAACCAATTTTTCTAGGCTGAAATTTTTGGGAGTTTCCGATCCCATAGATGGTTGTGCAGGATGGACCGTGGTTCAAGATAGGGTCCGTCGATGCCACCGTTGGTAGCACCTGCAGATGTTTCTGAAAAACTAATTTTTGGTCTGTTTTTGCTACGGGGTGTTATACTAGCTATGTATTTCTTTAGTTCTCATATTAGACATGCTAGGTCAGATATTTCAGTTACTTCAGATATACATGCCTCGGTTATAATTGCATAATTACCAGATTAATTGCATTCTCAGTTTGCATGTTCAGTTTTGAACTATCCAGTATTTACCGAAACTCAGTTATAATCAGTTAATTAGATAATTCATTGGGAGTAGCATAATACCGAGTTGGACTAAGGTTCAGCGTACCCAATTACTCCCAGAAGTACTAGCCAAGTATGTTCTAAGTCCCTTCTGTGGGCAATGAGATTAGTGATCACGCTAGCATGTCTTTATACCTCTTGCAGGGTATATAGGATCCTCTCAATGGGGCGTATACATCGGACTCCACATTTAGATCATATGGTTTTATTGTCCATTATTAGTAGCTCCCATGGATTAGTTAGACTTTACTGCATTAACCATTTATCAGTATATCCATTATTTAGTTTCAACATGTTATAAAATTGTTCATTGCATCCAGTTAGATTAGAATTCAGTATATCACATTCAGATTATTATACCTTTTGTGATTGTTTAGTTATGTTTTATTACAGCTTTACTCTGTCCTACATGCTCAGTACCTTCAAGTACCGACGCATACTTGTGCTACTTCTTCTCGTGATATAGGTTCTGGCTCTCAGCATCCAGATCGCGCTTAGATCGATTTTTGGTTTCCAGTTCAGCAGATTCAGTGGTGAGTCCTCATTCTTCGAGGAAAATAATCATGAGTTACTTTTCAATATTTACTCCTTTAGTTTTAGTTTTTTCTATATATAGCTGCAGCCTATCCCAGCATTTCTAATCAGTTTAAAGGCTATTTTCAGACATAGTTAGTTTCACCTTAGTGTTGAGTTAATAGTTTATTTGTGTTAAACTCGTTAGTATTTCATTTATCTAAGTTATAGAATTGGGTATTCCCTATGTTTTCAGTGTAAATTATGATTTATCTTCCGCATTCTGTTTATTATCTTTAGTATGCTCATGATCATTCCAGCAGGGTTTGCTTGGGATCACTTGTGGTCCTAGGTTTACTGTCCGCATGTTGGGGGTAGCTCGAGGCGTGAAATTAATTATTCCAAACAACACAAAATCCATAATAACATAAATGAAAAAGACCCAAGGATCCCAACCAATCAAGAGGAAATAAGAGGATCGGTACATCCAATCCACCACTAGGAATTCACCCATAGATGTGAAAACACACGTAATATAAGTAGTGAATCATATTCAAAATAGTGTCCAATACGAAAAAGGTGATAACATAATTAAGAATATATAACCAAGGTCGAATTACACTAGATACTTCTTCCATAGTACTTATATCAAACATTTTCCTTCATATAGCTCTATCTCTTTGATTCTTGTAGCTACCTTCAATCCACCTGTATGGTCCCTATTACATTTGTACATGTAATCTTCACATTATTTCATTAAAGTCACTCTCTTAATACTAACAAAACATTTCCACCACTTTGGTCATTTACCTTACTCTCAAATTGTCACTAGTATGAAAACTTTCTAAGCAAATAGATTATTGCTTCTAAAATTTTCAAACTATGGCGCTCCATGTTTCCAAATAAGCATTTTATGGCATATATGGGTCTCACCCAAGGCTGATAACACTAGTTTCAAATTTAAAAGTACTTTCTCATAAATGTAAAGTTACTGAGTCACGTACAATGTTAACTCCACGTAATTTTTCAGATACCAAATTTCAACTAATATTTAAAACCGTCATATACATCATACCAACACTTGAGAATTTCTTGGTCACTCTAATAATTGGTCTACTGTAAGATCATAACATCTACTCACCATCAAATGCTTATGTAACCATCATAAAAGTCTATATTACCTAATAAAAATAGTATTTTTGATCCCCTCAAAATCCTCAATAACCACATATTGATGTAGGTCTATAAGGTTGCATATCCATTAGTCACCGACCATAATATAAAAAATTGCCCCACATAACAACACATAATTTTACACACCTCACTTTTTTTAACCCAAATTAAAATTCAATCTTCATAAAAATTGTTGATAAATTCCTAATAAGTCTATATTAAATAATTCACATCCATAGTCATATTAGAACTTATAAATAAAAATTTATACATCCTCCAACTTCTAATGAAGACTCTATATGAGAGGTCTTATTATTTTCATCTCTTAAATTCCACCCATGGTGCGAAATTCTAAATATATTCAAATCTTCAACATACCAAACTTCTTGTTCCTTTTTTTTACTCTCTTATCAATTTTATTCTTTGACCAACAACCCATGATATTTTTACCTTATCTACTAAGCCAAAACATTACGTGAAATTCCATTTAAGTATAACAATCAAAAGTAACTAAATTTACTACTCAAATTATTTTTATGTCCCTCCAAATGCTTCATACTCAATGTGGTCAATCATTTCTTACCCCATACCAATTCATACCTTGACAAAACACACTACCCAAAATCTAAACCCACAATGAAAAAGTTGAATTTTGAACCAAACTATGTAACTCAATCCTTTTATCCATTGACATTATCTCATACATTCAAAATATTTACAAATTCGCACATTTTAGTTTATTATTTACCACCTACCTATCAATCTTATCATATGCTCTACTAAAAGTTCAACCATATCGTTATCAAACTCAAAACAACGAAAAAATTTATAGTCACCCTCGAGTTGAACGTATGTACACTTCTTTCTCAAGTGTTATCCAATAGTTTCCAACCAATCTAATGAACCCGTCAAACTATTACCATAACCAAAATAAAACAGGTTAAACCATACATCTTTGAACCCAATTATCCACTCTTTTTCAATAAACATATTTTGCTCTTACAATCTGAGTAAATATCCTTGTTCTTGCCTTAACCTGAAGGTTATATAGCCTCTCACTTATTCTTTTCGTTGAGGATCTAGCTCATTTCAATTCCATTCGAGTGGTATCCCAACACCTCATAAAACTTTCCAAAAAAAATATCAAACTACTAACCAATTCAAATAGTTATAAATCATAATCGTAGATACTCACAAGTCGTCATTATAACACAAAAATTCATTTAACCAATAATCTTTATCACATAGTTGCATCTAACTCACAATCCATCACGAACTCTTATTACCTCATGCTCAATTTACTCTTTTTATCAACACGAACCAACCATTTCATCAATACGACACCTTAAAGTCAACTATATTGACCAAATTCAAAAGACTATCTTAATTTCATACGCACTTTATTAATAAAATTCTCAATTACCTTCACATAAATGTACTCATTGAGACTTTCATTACAATAAACTTGTCATTCTGGTATTTATCCGTTCCCTTGGACCTTAAGATCAATTCACTTGTCCTCATTTAGAACGTTCAGGATACACTTCTCTACTTAACACATTATATTGTATCAACGATCTATCACTAAAAATTTTCTTATACACAAAGCTTAACCCCAAAAATCTACAATAACAACCTAGTTGGTTTCTCAAATGTGACTGCAACATCGAATCTCATTATATGAGCATGTGATACAACTGATAACTCTTTAAGTAGTTAGTACTCACACTTGACAATTGATGTATCCGCTTTCATATACCACTAGTACCACATGTGAAAGTCCGTTAAATCCACCACTACAATAAATCATGCTCTTGCTAAGATTGTACTCAAATAATTTTTTTCGCATTAATTTACCACAATACGCTATCAAATTTCTGTTTTTGGTCTCTTATCCAGTGAGATATTTATTCTTTCATAGAATAGGTCGACAACAGAAGTAACACATTTCCATAACTTTAACCAAGAAGGCATCAATACCATTGTAGTAGTTGTGTATGACCTTTTTTAATGTATACACAATTTATAAAGTCTGTGTAGAGATTTTGTCCTCGGTCAATATAATATCATTCTCCTGATACACTAAACAACCCATATCTATAAAAATTTATTAATTGTAATTTCCAAAGTTACATGTTCATTATCTAGCAATTCCTTTAATCATTTCATTTTCAATTGTTAAATCACTCTAAATATCATATATACCACACAAGTACTATTCATTTTACTTGGGTAACTAACCTTACACAACCCTTTCAAGTTATTAAACATTCTAAATCTAATCACACATTTTATTTGTAAGTCTATCACTTCTACTTTATTACTATATATAACCTTAAAGTCGTATACGACACTCCTACTATTCTCATTAGGAACTACGCACAAGTCATCACATAAATGAGAGCTCATTGAATAAAGCGATAAGAATCAAATCCGACCAAGTAGGCACGATAGAGATTCAAGCAGGGAAGATTTTTCCTAAAAGTCACTATAGTCTATCGAAGATAAGTATAGACGTCTCCATATCGATCCTCAAGACTCTACTTAGACTCAAATTGTACACACGTGAGACCTATGAACCTGGGGCTTTTATAATAATTTGTCACGACCCAAAAATTGACATGATGACAATCGTCTTATCCCACCAAAACAATTCAACCTAAAACACAATTAATACAACAAAATGCGAAAAATTTACTACAACTTAAATTGTACCCCAAAACCTTGTTGTCACGTGTATAAGCCTCTAAATTATTACAATTGAATTAAAAGAAAATATAAGTCTCATATGACATTATTTATAGAGTAGAAAAAAATCATAAACAAGAGTAAGAAGGTTTGCTGAGATAACAAATAGCTATCTCACAAATCTCAAAGAAGCCTAAAAAAAAAGAGAATATATGACAATGGTTCGGGCTAATAACGGACAAAAAATTGTAGAAGCAAAGGGTGAATATCAAACCACAGGGTACTCAATAAGTCAAGCTCTAAACACAAGCTAAGGGGATGAAGTACGGGTACTCCTACCACCCCAACCGAACCTCCAAAACTACAACCTGCATCAAAATCATTCCAACCTAAGAGCTCACAGTTTACATAGCACATAGCTCAACAACACCTAGAAAAGTTACATATCCTCAACAATAACACTTTGAAAAATTATATATCCTCAACAACAACCCTTTGGCAAATTACATATCTTCAACAACAACACTTTGACAAATTACATATCCTCAACAAAAATACTTTGTCAAATTAGATATCCTCAACAACAACACTTTAACAAATTTTATATCCTCAACAACAAGCTTAATATGCATCAATAACAAGTTCCACAAAAAGGCATCACAAGATCAGCAAAACACAATTTCAAGTTCACTAATAATAAGAATGTGCAATGCAATGGAATGCAATGTCAAGTATAATGACGCATGTCTAACAAATGATACACACCCGTTGTCTCTCAATTCGAGACCCATGGGGGAAATATTTGTCCATGCATCTGTCGCAATAATAGTAACCATCATGGCGCACGATACTTCCCTCGAAACGTAGTATCCATCGCTACACGCGATACGTCCCTCGAAATGGTACATCATTTTTAAGTTCTCAATGCACATAACACTTGTCACAACCATGTCTCAAAATATTGCAAATGACATGTTCACACAAATAATTAGGAGGCGATCATTTTCATGACATTGCACTATTCACAACAACGCAAACATGATATAACATCAATAATGATTTAACAAGCCTTCAAACCTTTCTCAGCACATCACACATAAACAATTAATCACATTGTCTTTTGTTATCCTTTTCATCATTAGGATTAATAAATGTGGATAAGTCAACCCATCACCAAATCCCACTACTCACAAACATATACCACAAGAAAATACACACATTTCATACACTTAACAAGAGTTAAGAAATCCACTTGCCTCGAATAGTCGAACAATCACTCTGGAACTTGAGTTTTCCCCTTTCATAAAGCTTTTAAATCAATGCAATCTATTCAAATAAATGACCACAATAAGAATTTGACACTAAACAATACTCACATTACTATGTCTAGTCTAGACTCAAAAACTCATTCAAGTATACAATCAAATTCCTAATCTTGAGATTTCAATTATCATATTTTCCAAGTTTCAAGCCTACGGTTAAGTTCCATGTTTTTTTTTCAATATCTTAAATCTAACACTTCTCGCACCTAATTTTAATTACATATCTCAATATTTTAAAATTTGAATCATAATGTGTTGTAAATAGAAAACTTCCATACCAAGAAAATCAAGAGCATAAAAACTGTATCTTTATTAACAAATAACAAACAAAAATTTAACCTAGTTATCATAACCCAATTATCCAACTCATTAGTTATCATTGGTACCAATAATTGTCCATGTCCTTAACTAAATAAATAAAAAATGCCACTATTCATTTTCTTTCGGTTGATTCACAGTGTAAAAGAAAAATTAGTATTTTATTCTCTCTTTAATTGTGCCAAGTGCTACTTGTATGCCTATTTTATAATATACCATACCTTGGACATTTATTATACCAATTTTTTATGTCGTTTGAGGAAGGAAATTCAAGCCACCAAAACTATTTTATTTATACATTATTAATAATGATTGCCTTAATCATTAGCATTAACTATACCATAACAATCACTCAAAATGCTAATTCCCTAAGCAAAAGAAACAATTTTATATGCATATTAAATTAAATACTATATTCAACTCCTTCATTCATTATTATATTAATATATATGTATCCCCCTAACTTCAATATAATGGAAAGGGACTTGGAACAGTACTAGCTCTCACCTAGAGAAGTATGCCTCCATTTTTCATTCCTCTGACGCTGCTGCGTAATTCCTCGCCTATTCAGTTTTCTTTTTTTTTTATTTTCTAAATAAACTAATTTTCTACCAAAAAGTGTCAAACCCTAATAGCTTAATTTAATGGTATGGGTCAAATTATATAGGGTATTGAATAAATAATCACTTTAGCTCAGTAACTATAAATTAAGTCAATTATCTACGATTATCCATTAATTAAATAACTCAAGTTAAATGAATAATTCAAAAACTTTAAGAATGACCTTCCGGGTCATTACATCTTCAAATAAGTTAAAATATATAATATGGTTTACTTGGAGAATATAGTGTTGGAATAAAGTAAAAACAAAAATAGTTAGACTTAAAAAGTTGATAAGTTCTTTTGTCACGATCCAAATCGAGTCGCAAGTGACATCCACACTTTAACAACCCATTCAGTCATTTTGAGCTCTAGAAATTTTTCTTTAATAAAATAGTTTTCCATATAGGTTTTTTGGACTATTTGTAATTATAATTATAAAATTAATGGATAGTTTTAATAATATATTTAGTTAGAGGTTAAAGGAAATAAAAATAAAATTAATAGTTGGTCACTTTTACCATGTATATGTTAGGTTTTATTTGCCCTAAATGTCTTACCATAAATAGGTTTTCCTTTTAGGAAAAGGTTTTGGATTGAATAATCCTTTTTTTCTTGTAGGAAAAGGTTTAGGACTCTATAAATAGAGACATGTTCCTTCTAACTTAATCAACATTCACAATGTAGTCTTAACGGTTTTGAGAGTTTTGGTTAGGGGGGGAATTTATGGGTCACAAGCTTGATACGTTATTACTTGTGTGAACCTCCCATGTATTCCGAGTGAATTGGTTGAGATTGTTTCCCTCTGTATTTTGTACTCTCATATTTATAGTGGATTGCTCATCTCCTTTGTGGACGTAGGTCGATTGACCGAACCACATTAAATCTTTGTGTCTTTTGGTATATTTCTCGTTGTCTTCTTACTCGTGGTCTTTCGAGGTTTGTATTGCTAGCTTCCGCATTTACAGCTGCTTATTTTCGGTCCTAACAAGTGGTATCAGAGCCAGATTCAATGACGGAGTCAGGTTCAGTGGTTCGATAATCGATTATTGAACCATAGTTAGAAAGAGGTGTTCATCTTGACGGGTGTAGTTCTAGCCGCAACCTTTTTGACAGTAACGAAGATTTTGTTGGAGAAATTATTTCAGAGAGGTTCTCTGTGTTGAGGCATAAATTTTGCAAATGAGATTATGGAGAGGAGAAACAAGTTGTTGAAGATTAAGTGAAGAAAGTGGACAAATTTATTTTGTCAGAAATTCAGGCCAAGGGGGAGATTTGTTAGGTTTTATTTGCCCTAAATTTCTTACCATAAATAGGTTTTCCTTTAAGGAAAATGTTTTGGATTGACTAATCCTTTTTTTCTTGTAGGAAATTAGGACTCTATAAATAGAGACATGTTCCTTATAACTTAATCAGCATTCACAATGTAGTCTTAAAGGTTTTGAGAGTTTTGGGTAGGGGGAGAATTTATGGGTCACAAGCTTGATACGTTATCACTTGTGTGAACCTCCCATGTATTCCGAGTGAATTGGTTGAGGTTGTTTCCCTCTGTATTTTGTACTCTCATATTTATAGTGAATTGCTCATCTCCTTTGTGGACGTAGGTCGATTGACCGAACCACGTTAAATCTTTGTGTCTTTTGGTATATTTCTCGTTGTCTTCTTACTCGTGGTCTTTCGAGGTTTGTATATCTAGCTTTTGCATTTACATCTGCTTATTTTCGGTCCTAACAGTATAGTTGGTCTTATATAATAATTTGAGAGTTAATGTTCTAGAGGAGGAATAAGGGTTGAGGCGAGTAAAACGGTGATTGCATCTGGTAAGTTTTCACATTCTATGTGTGCGTAGTTATGTTGGATTTGTTAAATATATTAAGTCATCACATTATGTATATTGTTGTTATATACAGAAAATGATTGATTATACTTGAAGTTTAGAGTTCTTAAAAGGCTGAAGGACAGTTCTACTTTAATATGCCTTTCAAATTGGATGATTTTGGAACAAGTTTTGGATGGGTAATTAATAGATAATGATGACTATTTGGGGAATGATAATTGTCAGCATATGATAGATTTAAACTTAGGTATATGGTTGTTCATGTTCCTCGTGGTAACATGATTGTCCTTATTTGATTGTATTATATTATAGCATTATGATTATGTCTATGGCTATATAAGGAAGGAATATTAAATTTTTTAAGGTGAATATGATTGGAAAATGGAAAATAAGTCATTATGGGAAGAAACTTAGGTGGTAAAATGACTAATAACCAATTTTAGGTTCTGGACGTGTTGTTAGTTGGTCGTTGGTTTCGTAACCAATGGCTTTCACCTTTATATATTAAAATATTTTTTTATCACATTATAAAATATACTTAATTATGTTGAGATATGTGATTAAATAGAAAGTGTACTGAATTACTTGAATTTTATTAAAGTTGTGCTAATTGGAGGAATTAAGACTTACCCTTAGGTTTCAACTTTAGGAAATTGAGTACAGAATAAGGTAAGTTGATGGGTATATTATAAACATATAATAACTTAAGTGTTTATGGGCTTGTTAACTTGAACATTATGCATCTATATACTTGATAGATTGGAATAGTTCAGAGGCATTGAGGAAAGGAAAAGCATTGGAGGAGTAGTGCTTGACTTCGGTTCTTTGATGGAGGTAGGTTATGGTTTATTTCTATTTGATATATAAACTCTCAATAGCGAATGATATGTATTGCGTGATAATGTGAAGTTTCCTATGTACTTTATTGTGTGGTTGTATATCTTGGTTGTGTGGTGTGTGGTTGGCCTAAAATTCTGAGACTTTTGAATTTATAATCTTGAATCCTCTCTATCAAAATGGCTCCTTGAATAATGAAGGCTTGACAAAAAAAATTATTGAGATAATTATATTGGAGTGTAACGTTCCGACACGATAACATTAAAGGAAAGGAATCTTGAATTAACTTAATATACTCAATTTCAAAGAACCTATTTTCCAAATGAGTATGGTGTGGAGGTATGAGTCCTCATAAGTTTGCTTGATATTGTGATTGATGGTGTACCTACTATGGTGTTGTTGTCACTATTCATGTTGTTTGTTTTTTTTCCACCTGTGAAATATTGTAGTTGATTTTATATTATTATTCAATATATATTGGTTTTTGTTTTGGGTTGGACGATGATACCTACTCAGTACGTTTTTCTTGTACTGACCGCTACTTTTATTTTCTTCGTTGTTCTTTTGTGGAGTGGAGCAAGTGTACCATCGACTTCGACTCGCCCTCAGCTCTAGCCAGTCTCTAGCACATCAGAGTTAGGGGTGAGCTATTATTTCTAGCTCATTCTTGATTCTCTCATTCACGTCTTGATGTCCTTGAATTTTGGAGTTGAACCATCTTTTTATTTTGGCGTCTTAAATAGAATAGATGTCCTTGATGTGATGACTTTCAAATTTTGTAAATAATAAGTGTTAAACTTTAGAAGCTTATTTAATTGGTTACCTAATATGATTGGAGCTTCTGCGTGATTGTTGTTATTCTAGTCGAATTATTGGTCATATGTTGAGGTTTGGATTCTTTGGTTTTCCCACTTAGGAGGTTAAGTGTGAGTACCACTCACGCCTCGATTTGGGTCGAGACGAACATTGCATCAGAGCATTAGGTTAGATGATCTCATCACACAAGGACATGTCTAGTAGAGTCTTGCGGAATGGTAGTGGTATGCCTTTACTTTTCTTCGAAAGGCTATATGGCTTTAGGAAGTTCATATTTTTCTTTCTTTCCTGCTATTACTTAGATCCAATCGGTATCTAGGAGATACAAATTGGTATCTTACCTTCTTCACTCTATTTTGCATATGGTTAGAACTAGAGCAACAATTGTGTCAACACCAACTCTTGAAAGAAAGATTGCTCTTGAGCCAACCATTGGGGATGCAGATCGAGGGGGAGCAGTGGCGAGAGGTCGTGGTAGAGGTCGCGGGATAAGGCCCACTAGATGCAGAAGACAAGTACCTGGTCCAACAAGGGATAGAGCGGTGACTACTCCACCGATTGAAGAAGTAGTGAAAGAGGGTGAGGAAGGGGAAGATGACCAGATTCAAGATAAGGAAGTACCACCCCAGCCTGCTCTAGACATGATTAATAAGGTTATTCACTTATCTTAGCGGGTTAGCTAATCAAGGACAGACGCCCAAGTGTTTTCTACAGCAGCACCTCAGGTGCAGGGAGTACAACATGCAGTTGTTGTGGCTCCCCGCATAGATACATCCTTTGAAATAGGCACATTCCCTCGATTGACTACAGGGTCTATCATAACAGGATACGAGCATGACCTTTTCAATAAGTTCTTGAAGTTGAAACCTGCGGTCTTCAAGGGTGCTGAATCTGAAGATGCCTATGATTTCCTAGTTGATTGTAATGAGCTGCTACATAATATGGACATAGTAGAATGAATCGGTGTTAAGTTTGTGACCTACTAGTTTTACGGGATGCCAACATATTGTGGCGGTCTTATGTTGAGTGTCGACACGCAAAGGCACCACCTATGACTTGAGCATCATTTTGTAGTTATTTATGGAGAAGTATATACCCCAAACTTTGAGGGTTAGGAGGAGAGATAAGTTCCTGAGCCTAGAGAAAGGAAGGATGTTTGTTGTTGCTTGTGAGGCATAATTTCATGCACAATCCAGGTATGCCACTCAGCTTTTCTTCAGTCAACAAGAGCAGATTCATCTTTTTGTGAAAGGATTGAGGTAAGATTTGCAGATTCCAGCCTTACATGTAGCTGCTGCAGCAAAATCCATTTGAGAAGTGGTTGATTTTGTGATAGAGGTAGAGGGGGGTGAAGCCGGATGACTTCACCAAGGTGTCGACATTTAAGAAGTTCTGTAAGGAAGGTGAGTTTAGTGGTTCTTACTCCAAAAGGAAGCGTTCAGGGGGTTATCCAACCCGTCCTATTTAGTCTTCATTACAGGCTTCAAATGAGGGTCCGTCACAAACTAGTCAGCCTTTTTCTCAGTCTGGAGGTTATCTCCAAACTTCTTCCTCTTCACAAAGTCCTACACCTGACTCCAGGACTAGTTATGGATGTGGAGGGTCTTGACATATTAGGAAATATTGTCTAAAACAGGTTACAGATTTCCAGTAGTTAGAGGTAGAGGCGGTCACAGTAGAGGTCGCCATTCTGGAGGACGTGGTGGCCAAGGTAATGGCGGTCACCAGTTCAATCGGGGTGGCAGGTAAGTTGGAAATACTGCAGCGCAGCTTGGTAGGGGCAATGGACAGACAGGTGATAGGGCCCATTGTTATACTTTCCCCGGGAGGTCTAAAGCTGAGACATCTGATGTTGTTATCACAGGTACTCTTTTGGTTAGTGATTACATGGCTTCTGTATTGTTTGATCCTGGATTCACATTTTCATATGTATCTTCCTCATTCTCTACTGTCTTGATTTTACATTGTGATTTTCCTAACATGCCTATTTGTGTATCTACACCTGTGGGTGAGTGTGTGATAGTTGAGAAGGAGTATAGGTCTTGCCTTGTGACTTTTTTGAGGAGCAACACTTATGTAGATTTGATTATTCTAGAGATGGTTGATTTTGATGTAATTCTTTGTATGACTTGGCTTTCTCCAAATTTTGCTATCTTAGATTGCAATGCTAAGATTGTGTCCTTGGCCAAGCCTAGGAAAGATCCACTAGTGCGGAAGGGTGACTATATTTCCACCCAAGTTCGTATTATCTCTTTTATTCGAGCTAAGAGGTTGGTGAGTAAGGATTGTTTAGCTTTATTCGCACATCTCATGGATGGTACCTCCAAAGTTCCTTCGATTGAGTCTATTTCGATAGTCCGTGAGTTTCTGGATGTGTATCCTGCAAACCTGTCTGGTATGCCACTGGATAGAGATATTGATTTTTGTATTGACCTGGAGCCGGGTACTCGCCTCATTTCCATTCCACCGTATAAAATGGCCCAAGCTGAGTTAAGAGAGTTAATGGACCAACTTCAGGAGTTGTTAGGTAAAGGTTTTATTAGACCGAGTGCATCCTCTTGGGGTGCTCCTATTTTATTTGTGAAGAATAAATATGGAAGTTCTCGGATTTTCATAGACCACCGGCAGCTGAATAAGTTTACTATTAATAACAAGTACCCCATTTCTTGCTTGATGTTTTGTTCGATCAGTTAGAGGGTGCTTTTGTCTTCTCTAAAATTGATTTAAGGTTTGTTTATCATCAATTGAAAATACGGGCAACAGATGTGCCAAAGACTGCTTTTCAAACTAGGTATAGGCATTATGAATTCTTAGTAATGTCTTTTGGGCTAACGAATGCCCCTGTTGCTTTCATTAGTATGATGAACGAGATTTTAAAGACATATCTGGATCTCTTTGTTATTGTATTAATGATGATATGCTGATATAATCGAAGAGCAGAAAGGAACATGAGGAGCATTTGAGAGTTTTATTAGGGTTGCTAAGGGAGAAAAGGTTTTATGCCATATTCTCCAAGGGTGAGTTTTTGCTTGATTCGGTGTCCTTCTTAGGACACGTAGTTTGTAAGGATGGGGTGATGGTGTATGCCACTAACAATGAAGTAGTAAAGAGTTGGGTAAGGCCTACTAATTTTTTAGAGGTAAGGATTTTTGTTGGTTTAGCTAGCTACTACCGTCGATTTGTCAAGGGATTCTCTTTTATTGCTTCCCAACATGACCATGTTTACTAAGCAGAATGTTCCATTTGTATGATCGAATGGTGTGTGAAAAAAGCATCCAGAAACTCAAGACCTTGTTGACTACTGCCTTAATTCTTTTCTTGCAAGTGGAAGGTAAGAATTTTGTTATTTATTGTGATGCATCTTATTCTGGTTTGGGTGCAGTGCTAATGCAGGAGAGGAATGTAATTGGTTATGCTTCAAGGAAATTGAAAGTGCATGAACGTAGCTATACAACCCATGATTTTGAGTTAGTTGCAGTCATATTTTCATTAAAGCAGTGGAGGCATTATCTATATGGGGTCAAGTGTGAAGTTTATACAGATCATCGCAGTTTACAATACGTGTTTACTCATGAAGATTTGAATGTGAGGCAGAGGAGGTGGATGGAGTTATTGAAAGACTATGATATTACTATTTTATATCACCCTGCAAAAATGAATGTTGTGGCAGATGCCTTATCTAGAAAAAAGGGAGCATGGGTAGTTTAGCCCACTTACAGGTTTCTAGACATCCATTGTTTAGAGAGGTTCAGACTTCGGCTAAACACTTTAGGCGGGAAGTAATTGAGAAAGAAGAATTTTTGGCCTGTGTGGAGGAAATATCTTCTTTTCTTGACAATATTAAGGGAAATCAGTTTGTCGATGAAAAACTTAGCCGAATTTGAGATATGGTGTTGCGAGGAGACGCTAAAGAGGATAAGATTGATGAGTAAGGTGTCTTTAGAATTATGGGGCGAGTATGTGTTCCCTATGTTGATGATTTGATTCATACTATTCTTGCAGAGGCGCATAGTTCGAGGTATTCTATACATCCTAGTGCAACAAAGATGTATGGTGATCTGAGAAACATTATTGGTGGAGTAGAATGAAGCTTGATATTGCTTATTTTGTTGCACAATGTCCGGATTGTCGGTAGGTAAAGTATGATCATAAGAGGCCTGAGGGACACTTCAGAGAATGCCCATTCCTGAACGGAAACAATTGCAATAGATTTCGTGGTTGGTCTTCCAAAGACATTGAGTAAGTTTGATTCTATTTGGGTAATTTTTGACGGGTTAACTAAGTATGTTCATTTTATTCCGGTTAGGATGGCATACAATGTAGAGAAGTTAGCCAAACTCTATATCTCTGAGATTGTTCGATTGCATCGAGTTCCAATTTCTATCATATGAGATAGAGGTATGCAATTTAGTTTTTATTTTTTGGAGGACCTTGCATGCTGAATTAGGTACTAGATTGGATCTTAGTACTGCATTTCACCCTCAGATCGATGGGCTGTCAGAGCGAACAGTTCAGGCGCTAGAGGATATGCTTCATGCGTGCTTGATACCCTTTGGTGGTTATTGGGATAAATTCTTACCCATTGTAGAGTTTTCGTACAACAATAGCTACCACTCGAGCATTGGTATGGCCCCACTTGAGGCATTTTATGGGAGGAGATGTAGGTATCCCATTGGATGGTTTGATGCATTAGAGGTGAGACCTTGGGGTATTGACCTTTTGAGGGAATCGTTAAAGAAAGTGAAATTCATTCTGGAGAAGCTTTTGACAGCTCGGAGTAGGCATAAGGAGTATGCAGATCGAAACGTTAGGGACTTGGAGTTTTTGGAGGGTCAACAAGTCTTGCGGAAGGTTTCACCCATTAAAGGTGTGATGCGGTTCGGTAAGCGAGGTAAGCTTAGTCCGAGGTATATTGGTCTATTTGATGTTTTGAATCGTGTGGATGAGGTGGACTATGAATTGGCCTTGCCTCCATGGTTTTTAGGAGTGCACCAATTTCATGTGTCTATGCTAAACAAAATATCATGGTGATGGAACCTAAATTATTCGTTGGGATTCAGTTTTGCTTGATAAGAATTTATCTTATGAGGAGAAGCCTATAGCTATTCTAGGAAGGGAGGTCCACAATATGAGGTCAGAAGAAATTGCATCTATCAAGGTTTAGTGGAAAAATCGGCCAGTTGAACAATTCACTTCGGAGAGTTAGACTGATATGGATAAAATATATCCCCACCTTTTTACCGGTTAAGGTACCTTTTCTTTCCCTCGCCTTTCTTTTGATTATTCGAGTATGAACAATGGGTAAATTGGTATCTATTGTAACAACTCATTCAGTCGTTTTGAGCGCTAGAACTTTTTCTTTGATAAAATACTTTCTGATAGATTTTAAATAGTTGTTTTGGACTATTCGTAACTATAATTATAAAATTAGTGGGGTAGTTTTAATAATTTATTTAGTTAGAGGTTAAATGAAATAAAAATAAAATTAATAGTGGTCACTTTTACCATGTAGAGTTGGTCTTACATGATAATTGGAGAGTAATATTCTGGAGATAGAATAAGGGTTGAGGCGAGTAAAACGGTAATTGCATCAGTTAAGTTTTCACAACCTGTGTGTGCGTACATATTTTGGATTTGATAAATATATTAATTCGTCATATTATATATATTATTATTATATACAGAGAAAATTGATTATAGTTTAAGTTTAGGATTCTTAAAAGGCTAAATAAATTTGATATGCCTTTCAATTTAGATGATTTTGGAACACATTTTGATTGGGTAGTTAATAAGTAATGATGACTATATGGGTAATGATAATTGGCAGCATACGATAGATTTAAAGGTTAGGATATATGGTTGTCCATGTTCCTAGTGGTGACGTGATTGTCATTATTTAATTGTATTATATTATAACATTATGATTATGCCTATGCCTATATAAGGAAGGAATATTAAATATTTTAAGTTGAATATGACTTGAAAATGGAAATCACGCCATTATGGGAAGAAACTCTGGTGGTAAAATGACTGATAACCAACTTTAGGTTCTGGACGTGTTGTTATTTGGCCATTGGTTTCGTGACTAGTGGCTTTCACCTTTGTATATTTAAATATTTTGTTATCACATTGTAGAATATATTTTAGTTATATTGAGATAGGTAATTAAATATTAAGTGTATAAAATTATTTGAATTTTATTAAAGTTGTGCTAATTGGAGGAATTAAGACTTATTCTTAGGTTTCACCTTTAGGAAATGGATTCTAGAATTAGGTGAGTTAATGGGTATAGGCTAGACATAGAATAATATAAGTGTTTATGGGCTTATTAACTTACAGATTATGCATATATATACTTGATATATTGGAAGGGTTCAGAGGCATTAAGAAAAGGAAAAGCATAGGAGAAGTAGTGCTTGAACTCGTTTCTTCGTTGGAGGTAGGTTATGGTTTATTTCTATTTGGTAGATAAACTCTCAATAGCTATTGATATGTATTGCGTGATAATGTGAAGTTTCCTATGTACATGATTGTGTGGTTGTACATCTTGGTTATGTGGTGTCACGCCCTGAGCTACCCTCGAGATGCGGACACGAATCCTAGGGCCGCATGTGATCCAAAGCTAACCCTGGCTAGCATGATCATGAGCATACTAAAAAATATAAACTGTTGTAGAAACTAAATCATAATTTAAACTGAAAGGATGGATAATACCCACATTCTATAACTGAGATATTTGAACACAATGAGTTAAATACAAAGGAAATATTAACTCAAAACTAAGTTGAAACTAACTATGTCTGAAAATATCCTCTAAATTGGACTAGAAATATTGGGACAATCCCCAACTAAATCTAGCAAAAACTAAAATTAAAAGACTATAAACTGAAAAGAAACTCATGACTATCGTCCTCGAGAATGAGGATTCACCAATGAATATGCCAAACTGAATATCGCAAATCGATATAAGCGTGATTTAGATGCTGAGAAC
>NC_028643.1:60354323-60369202 GCF_001406875.1 Solanum pennellii
ACAATGAGTTAAATACAAAGGAAATATTAACTCAAAACTAAGTTGAAACTAACTATGTCTGAAAATATCCTCTAAATTGGACTAGAAATATTGGGACAATCCCCAACTAAATCTAGCAAAAACTAAAATTAAAAGACTATAAACTGAAAAGAAACTCATGACTATCGTCCTCGAGAATGAGGATTCACCAATGAATATGCCAAACTGAATATCGCAAATCGATATAAGCGTGATTTAGATGCTGAGAACCTGAACTTACATCACGAGAAGGTGTAGCGCATATATGTGTCAGTACTTGAAAGGTTTTGAGCATATATGATAGAATAAAACTAAATTAAAACTTAACTGAACAAGCACAAAAGCAAGTATAATAATCTGAATTGGATATACTAAATTTCTGAGCTAACAGAATGCAATGGCTAGTTTATAACATTCTGAAACTGAATACTGAGTATACTGATAAATTTTCAATGCAAGAGAGTCTGACATAATTATGAGATCTAATAATAACTTATAATAAAACCACATGATCTATATGTGGAGTCCGATGTATACGCCTCATCGAGAGGACCTAATATATCGTGCCAAAGGTATAAAGGCATGCTAGCTTGATCACTAAATTGAATGGCCACAGATGGGACTTATAACCTACTTGGCTAGTAGATCTAGGACTAATTGGGTACGCTGAACCCTAGTCCAACTCGTTATTATGCTACTCCCATTGATTTATGTAGTTAAGTGATTATGTCTGTATTTTCTGTAAAAACTAGATAGCTTAAAATAGAACATTCAAACTGAGTATGCAACATTTAGCCTGATATGATGCATTAAAAACTGAGGCATGTATAACTGAATAACTATAATATCAGACCTAGCATGTGTAATTCAAGAACTAAAGAAATACAAATCTAGGGTTTTAAAATTCATGCGATAAACTGAATAATAACTTTACAATCTGATTTGGAACTAATAAATTCATGATGTTCTATCAAAGTTCTAGAAACCCTAGGTTTAATCATGATAAGAGAATCAAGAATTGACTGAAAACTAGGGACCCAATGGGTGAACGAAACCCACTAGTGAAATACCACATACCTGGGGATTAAAATTACGGTTGAAATACTTAGATTTCAGAGTTGAAACTGCTGGAACCTTGTTGCGCTCTTGAACTATGCTTCTTGACCTTTTTCTCCTTTCTTGCTTCTAATTTTCTGAGTTTTATTTAATGATTTGACTTAGGGTAAGTTTTAGTTATGTTTCTAAGCTTAAACGTACTAAAATTTTATTATTTAGGGTCAAAACGACGTATCTTAGGGTTTAAATGAAGTGGGTAAAGACCAAAAGACCCCTGGGTTAATTGGTGTCGGACCAAACGACGACCTGGACAGACGGTTCGTCGTTCTATCAACGGTCCGTCATGTGGGTCCATAGCTAATTTGTCATGTGGGTCATCTGATTTTTGCAAGGTCGGTGGCTATGGAAAGCTAATTCAATTATCTGCGTGTAGTGATTCAGTTCTGATACATAATCAATCCTATTAGTTTTGTTCATTATATATCATGGGTCACCTAATTAATTTTGTGCTAAGATTTATGATCAATTGAAGTTGACCCAACTGTGTTTACACCTTAAATATTTGTTAATTTCAACCTACGAACCATAGGTCTATTTACGGACCGTGCTGGTCAATCGTGGTTCTTGTTAGAGAGTGAGTGAATAGGGTGTCGATCGAAGGATACATACTACGGACCTTAGTCTGACCTACGGACCGTCAGTTCGTCTTTCGTTCGACACTTAGTCAAATTTTCCGTTTTTAGATTTTGGATGGTTTATGACCCCATCGACAGATGTGTAGGACAGACCGTGGGTCAGGCTACGGTCCTTCGATGTCCACCGTCTGTTGCAGCAACATATTTTTCTGAAAAATGTTTTTGGTCTATTATGGATACTGGGTGTTACATTATCTCCCCCTTGGGAACATTCGTCCTCGAATGAAGACTAAACTAGCTCGAATATAGGGAGAGAGTTGCAAACCCTACTACTAAACACTGAGAGCTTAGTTTCACACTAAATTGATTTCCGAGAACATAAAAATACACTTAAAATGCAAGTACAAACTGAGGGAACATGATTCTAAGACTGAATTTACGCATGAATGACTGGAAAATTGAAGAGGAACTATTACCTCAAGGTGGAGTGGAATAGGAAGGAAAGAGGTGAAGATACTTCGCTTTCATTTCTGCTTCTGCTTCCCAAGTATCTCCTTCTACGTACTGAATCCTTTGCAAAACCTTGACTGAAGCGACTTCTTTATTTCTAAACCTTCTAACCTGACGATCAAGAATCTTATCTTGTACATCCTCATAAGAAAGACTATCTTTCACTGTCACACTCTGTAACGGCACTACAGAGGCTGGATCACCTACACACTTCGTCAAGAGTGAGATGTGGAAGACCATATACATTGCTGCTAATTCTGCTGGTAAGTCTAACTCATATGCCACATTGCCAAACCTTTGAAATATCTTGAAAAGTCCTACATATCTAGGACTGAGCTTCCCTTTCTTGCTAAATCTCATCACCCCTTTCTTAGGTGAGACATTCAGAAAAACCCAATCATTCACTTGGAAATCTAATTCCCTTCTTCTCACATATGAATAAGATTTCTGACGACTTTGGGCTGTATTAAGTCTATCTCTAATGAGTTGCACTTGCTCCATAGCATAAAGGACTGAATCTGGCCTTATCAAAGCTGCTTTACCTACTTCAAACCAACCAAAAGGAGATCTACATCTACGCCCATATAAATCTTCATAAGGGGCCATCTGAATGCTGGAATGGTAGCTATTATTGTAAGGGAACTCAATCAGAGGAAGGCGATCATCCTAACTACCCTTGAAATCGATCACAAAAACTCTCAACATATCCTCTGTGATTGTGGACTACATTCTTAAGTTCATGCAAAATTGGGTTACTAGCTTGCTTTTCCTTAACCTCCACTACCAATGAAGATTCTGCCCCATTTTCAACTATTACACCATTGTCTGATATGCTCATAAGGAGAACTCCTAAGCGAGCAAGCCTGTGAACATCCTTAACTAGCTACTTCCTTTCTTCCTCAACATGGGCTACACTACCCATAGATAATCTGCTAAGAGCATTGCTACTACATTCGCCTTACCAGGATGATAATGCACACTCATATCATAATTGCCGTGTCCCATTTTTTCGCAAAAACGGATTTTGTTCACGACCTAACAACTCTTTTGGGATTTTGAGTTTGGAGTCGCCACCTAACGAATTAATGCGCGTTAGGGCACCTATCTAACCTAACTAAGTCTAGTTAAGGTTAACGAGCCAGAGATCAGGGTAAGGGTTCAAATTATCTCGAGGGGAAGGTGTTAGGCATCCTTCGAGGTCCATAAATGTGGGTCCCGGCCGTATCTCATGCAATCTAGGTGGGGGTTACAAATAGCAAATAAGGTCTCTTCATTTATTAATTTATTTAAGTTTGCTAAGTGATAACAAATATAAAACAATAAAGACTATTTTATTATTTTTATTATTTTAAACATGCAAGGCTAGGTGATACCAATAAATAAACAATCAAGTTTATTTTTATTTATTTTAACATACGAGACAATGTGTTAAACAAACCCAACAAAGAGCTCATATTATAATTTTAATTAATATTTAAATATGCGAGTCTAAGTGATAAAATATTAAACAATTGAGAAATAAATTTATTATTATTTTTATTAGTTATATAAGCATGCAAAACAAGTGGTAACAATAAATAAACATTAAATAAAAATTTAAAGATGCGCGAGAGGACAGAAAAGAGGCAAATAAATAAGCATACAATTTTATTATTTCTATTTTAATCTACCCAAAATAAATTGCCAAATGATTAAGACTATTTCAATTATTTATTAATTGAGCATACGATCTATGTGATAAACAAATATTGCAAATATTAAGCAATTAATAAAGAGATAAACAAGAAGACATTATATGCACAAAAGATATAGAAAATAGCTCGATTTAATTTATTATGCTACACCAAACAAGAATAATATGTGCGAAAGTAATGTATTGAAAAATTGAGTAAGTTTTGAATAGAAATTTTTATTTAAAAAAATGTTTTCTTTATAGGGGTGATGCCACGATATTGTTAATCGCGCTCCACCACAGAAACAATTTTGATTTGAGGTCGGTCTTAGAAATATAACAATAGTTTATATTTTTTAAAATGATTAAAGAGATTCAGTTTGCATATAGGCACATAAATAGTTACATATAAATACACATAATCCCTTTTGAAAATCATGGATAGGTGGTACTTCCGGGAACGCATCGGTTTAATTTAAAAATGGGAACTAGACCTCGTAATTCCTTTGACTTTCCCACTAACAATAGGTTAGGAAATAGATCTTATAATTTATTTTTAAAAACAAATGTCATAATCAATCCAAAGCTATAAAGAAAGGATTGAACAATGACTTTTTAAAAAAAAACAAGTTGCAAAACATTGTAAAAAAGAAAAAGAAAAACTAGTAGAACATTAATGTAGTAAATTTATTAAATGCAAAGATTTTAATATGAAAAATATTCAAAAGCCAAGTAATTTGTTAAATGCAACAAATGATTTTATTTTATTTTATTTTTATGGTTAGATCTAAAATTACATTACCAAAAAAATTCAAATAAATTACGAACCTATAGGCATTCTTTCTAATACAAATAAGTTTGCAAATAAAAAAAATGATTAACATACAACCTCCCCTCACCTAAAGCGGTCCCCAAATATTTCATATGCGAGAGCTTTGGAGTTATACAAATATTACAAAAATTCAAATAAATAAAAAATATATATATATTCAAATTTATGAATTAAATGAATTACTCTCTCTTCATAGCTAATCTTCAACTTGAACTTCAAGTTTGAAATCTGCCAAAGCAATCAAATGGCTACACAAGTAATCACATTTATTTAGACAAGATTAGACACATATGCAATTGTTTAACAACAATTTATATATATAGGGGAATAGAACAATAAACTTTTGTAAATGTATGAATGCGAAAGGAATATTAACCGGTTGAGCAGAAAGGGATGGTAGCAATGATAAAGAGTTGATCCAACTTCTATTTCATCAAAGCAAAGTAGCCAAGTAGTAGCAAAGAAGAATTCCGGAATCTTAATTTGTTTATTAGTAGTAATAGTGTCAGTGGTAAGAGGATGATAGCTCTTGTGTTGAGAGAGAGTGAATGAGTTGATGAAATAATGAACGGAACGGATCTTATTTATATAGCAAAGAGGGGGAGAGCACATAAGGAAAATAAATATTTTTAAGGAATCAATTATGATACCATTTCCTTATTTTGAAAGAAGTCAAATCAGCCAAATTAATTAAATATTTTTTACCAATTATAAGCAAGTAATAAAATATGAAGAGTAATATATATTTCTTTAAATAAAGAGGAGCAAAAATCAGAAAAAATATTTAAAACGCTCATTACAAAAAATAAATAAGAAATCATAAAGTTATGAAGACAATATACGTTTACCTTAAATAAAGAAGCACCAAACTAATATTAAATTATTATTATGCTAGAAAATATAAATAAATAATAATAAATTAGGAAGAGTAATATATTCCTTGATTAAGGAAAGGCCAAATAAAATTTATTATTTTACCATATAAAACAAGTAAGAAAATAATTCAGAAATAGGGACAAAATGTTATTATTATATTTAATAAAGAATAGCTAAAATACACTTTTGATATATTATTATTATTTTACTAAATATATGAGCAACTAAATATGACAAGAAAATAGTTTAATGTTCAAACATTTACCTAATAATAAATTACCATGAATGCATCTGCACAAACAATATAAGAAAAGGGGGTCAATTAATATTATTCTTATTTCAAGAGAGTCAAATGAGTTTATTATTTATATTATTTTTCTTTACCAAGAATGTAAAAGACATTAGAAAATTAGTAAAAATAAAGTAAAAGAGATCAGTAACCATAGCAGCACAATATATGACAAGTAAAGAACATAAGAAATGGTAAATTGACATAATCAAACAAGGATATATATGATTAAATAAAAGAAGGGCAAATACGAGCAAATATTATGATCATAATTTCATGGGTATGTTCCACTAAATTAGTCAAATATATTCTATTTCAAATAATCATTCCAAGTTATCATGAATAAGAGAGTACCAAACTTCATCAACGGATATAAATTGACTAAGAGATAACTAAAAAAATTTCCAAACTAATCATAATAAGGCACTTCCAAATTATATAAGGGAAAACATATCAATGAGAGACACAATGCAATACCGATAAATTCTACAGAATTTGAAGATCAGACATGCTCAAAATCAGCCGACCTGAACATATAGAATTATCTGTTTGAAATGTAGGATAGAACGAAAATTAATACCATCTTTTAACAACACATCACACGTGAATGGATTAAAGCGAAAGATAAAGAATGCAACTATTTCACCAAATGAGCAAGAGAAGAGTGGCTAATAGGGCAGAATTTTGATCAAAAGCAATACCATAACAATATTAGATAAAAGCAATTTAAGTTAAACGAACTAAAAAAATTCTATCTATGAATTATAACACGATATTTCGAGAACAAACAGCCATATTCATGAGGAATTGAGTTCTGGATAAAGGGGATCGTACCTAGGGCGGATTTGAGAGATCCGCCTTACCTTTGATTTGCTTCCCAATTTCTTATCTGAGCATCGACTCTAGCGAGGTCTTGTTGGTCACTTTTTGCTGTCGCTCATTGCTGGTTCACGCCAGTTGCTGGAGAAAAAGGCTGTTTTCACCAGAAAAAAAGGTGAGAATTGGAGCTCGTCGGCTGCTTGATGTTTCCGTGCAGCTGCTGTTGTTTTAGAGGAATTTCTGGTGTTGCCGGCTGTCACTGCTGCTGAACTGCAAGCCGCCAGTCCTGCAAAAAAGGAGAGGAAAAAGAGGACGAAGGAGAAGAGGAGAGAAAGAGGTGGGGGGAAAGAGAAGAGGGTTGCGGAGAGAGGGGTTCAGGCGGGGAGAGAGAAGGCAATAGAAGAGACGATGAAGAAGAGAAGAAGAGGAGGACGGCGGAGAGGGGAAACTATTGGTCGGAGAATGGAGAGAAGAGAGGGGAGCGTCGCCGGAAAAAGAAAAAGGAAGAGAGAAAGGTAAGGCGGCACTGATAGAGAGAGGGGAGGGAGAGGAGAAGACTTGAGGGAGAAAGAGGGGAAGAAGGAGGGAGAAAGAGGAGGAGCGACGGGTGTTGGGAGGCGGATGCCGGAAAAGAATGGGGAGAAAGAGAGATGGGGTTGGCGGCTACCAAGGAGGGGGAGGGAGAAGAATGATTTAGAATTTTAGGTTTTGGGTCTTTTGGTGTTAAAGAGAGATAGGAAAAGTTGATCTCAACCATTAGATTAGATAGAGATGAAAAGTTAGGATTCGATGAGAATTTAATGGATGGGTGACATTAAAAGGTAATATTTTAAAATTAGATTGTATGGCCAAAATTGAAATAAATATTGGCTAAAATTAAAAGGAAAAGTTGGCTATGATTGAAATAAAATTGCAATTGAATATGCTGAATTTGAAAGAAATTTAACTAAAATAGGCTAGAATTTAAGTTTTGAGGAAAATTGAGGAAATTTCATCCAATTAAAATACTAAAAATTTTATAACTATTTTTACATAATTAAAGATTACTTGAATTTTAAAACATTCTAGAATCATCAATGATTTTAAAATATTTTAACAATAACTTTATAAAGTAAACATACTAAAATATATAATTTCATGCAAAATCGACTAAAATTTTAAATAAATTTTATAATGCGTATCCAATCGAAACGCATTCCTAAAAATGGTTAAAGGTCGGTCAAAATTGGGCGTCAACAGCTGCTCCTTGGTTGATTGAGTATGAAGAATGAATTGTCAGGCAACCAACGTTGACTTAGAAGACGATTTTTTTCGACAGACGAGAGATGTCAGTTGGATCAATTGAAACGATATAGAGTTGAAAAAGGGTACGACCGAGACTTTGCTATCAAGTCGCCTACATATCTCTGGTTATACAGAATCAGGTCGTGTGTAGTTCTAGATTCAAGAGAAAATGGAACTCTTAAAAATTGAAAGAGAGCTAAGGTATTCGGAGGGCACCATATCCTCTTGAATGGATAAGATTAGAGTAGCGAGAAGAGAGAGATTGAGAGGCTAAAAGAGTATGACAAAGAAGCGAGAAGAGCATGATAGAGTTAGATTATCAGCTTTTGAGCGAGGTTTGGAGTATGAGTGGTAAAGAATTGAATAGGGTCTTTGTTGTGATAGATGATAGCATGATAATTGTAATCAAAGGGCGATCGATCATATCTGCAAATTCTAGTATGACTAGATAAAATGTTATCTTATAAATTGATAAAGTATGAACAATATTAATAAAATATGAGTTCTAAATAAATGACAAGAGGTGCTACGAAGCGTATATGTTTTAAGACGTAGTGCAAGCCTTGGTAGTTTTTGGCTTAACTTGTTGAAGAATTGCAACCCATCTCCGAAGGTTAAAGTCAACCTCCAATAGATCTTATAGTATAGAGATATAATAATATAAGGAAAATGTCTGGTTGTAAGGTGGATGTACATAAGCATCCTGTTGCAAGGCAGAATAGTCTAAATGTCGTTTTTAGGCAGACGAGCCTAAGTGTCATTGTAAGGTGGACGACCTAAATGTCTTATAAAGCGGACGAACAAAAATGTCCTGTGAGGCGGAAAAGCCTAAATATCCTTTTAAGGAGGACGGACTAAATGTCCTTTTAGGGCGGACGATCCTAAATGTCCTTTTAAGGTTGACGGGCCTAAATGTCTTATAAGATGGAAAAGCCTACATGTCTCATTGTAAGGCGGACGAGCCTAAATGACGCATTGTAAGGCGGACGAGCCTAAATGTCGCATTGCAAGGCGTACGATCCTAGATGAAGAGATAGTAGGTCACAGTGGCGAGTTGAATCCGAAGATATCTTCATGGTAGCTGAGTAGCCGAAACAATAATGCGAGTAGCCAAGAATTTGTCGGAGCCTTAGTTTGTAAGAAAGGAACAACCGTTCAGAAGGCAATTTTGTCTGTAATCTACACAACTATAACTTGTAATAGAGTGGCTAGAGCGGAATAAGCGGTAAATGTAAACATGATGCAATTTCCCATATTGACCATGAATGTTTTCCTTAAGACCATGCAAAATGATGCCTTAGGCTATGATGTCAAGGGCCATGATACGCAAAATGTATCCTCAGGTCATGAAAATGTTGTCTGCATGCCATGAAAATGACGCCTTTAGACTATGACACCTTTGGATCATGATAGATAGAAATTAAATCCTTAAGCCATGATATGATGTCTGCATGCCATGAGGATGATGCCTTTAGACTATGATACCTTAGGAACATGGTAAGCATAAAATAAGTCCTCAGGCCATGACATGAAGTCCGCAGGCCATGAAAGATGATGCCTCTGGAGGATGACGGCTTGGGAATATAAATAGAGAGTAAAGAGAACGTATCTAATTTTTTTTGGCATCTGTTGATACTTGTGACTTGATTTGACTAGGGCACATGCAAACTTTGAGCACGATGCAAGCTTGGGCTGATGCAAACTCCGGGCGCAATGCAGTCTCGGGAACAATGCAGCGATGCATTTCTTCGGGCACAATGCAATGATGCATTTCTTCGGGCACATGCATTATCGGGCACAATGCAATTATGCATTTCTTCGGGCACATACATTATCGGGTACATGCACTGATGCATTTCTTCAGGCACATGCAATATCGGGCACATGCAATGATGTGTTTCTTCGGGCACATGCATTATCGCACAATGTAATGATGCATTTATTCGGGCACATGCATTATTGGTCACATGCAATGATGCATTTCTTCGGGCACATGCAATATCGGTAACATGCAATGATGCGTTTCTTTGGGTACATGCAATATTGAGCACATGCAATGATGCATTTCTGTGGTCTCGAGCATCGTATAATGATGCAGTTCTTCGAGCATAATGCGATATCGGGCATAGATGCAAATGATTCAATATCGGGCAGAATATAATTTGCCAACACAACAGTTGCTTGAGGGCGAACGATAGCTTGGGCATTCCTCTTATTGGAAAATGTGCCTTCGAGTTGCAATTTGTTGTACTCAGAGAGATATTGGATATGATTTTGCGTAGGTGCCTATACTCTCTACATTGAAAGAAAATGCATGAGTTTAAGAAATGGGAGGAAGGTTGATCTGCTTCGTCTGACGTGTTCTCCTTTGACTCTCCATCAATACCTCTGGGAGCGTCTGTTTTTTCATAAAAATGGAGAGGAACTTTGAAAGATTTTGAAATCATCATTTACTAAGAACTGATGTCGAATCCTTGACCATGGCATAGGTTGAGACTTTACAACACCTAAATAAAAAGTAGAGCTATCAGTCTGATCTTCGTAGTAAGCTGACTGCTTGTTGAGAAGAAATACTTTTTGCAAAATTTTTGAGTTTACTCAAAAATTCAGTCCCAGTATGAAGATGTGCAAGGAGAAATCTTGATGGAATTTTTGAGACCCTCTCAAAAATTCTGCCCCAGTTATCAATAGAAGGGAAAGTGAAAGTTTTATTTATAATAAGACCGAACCCCATAGGAGCGCCTACGCATCCCCTCTTAAACGAGAATCAGGTCTTACGTAGTTCCAAATTACAAAGAGCATGAATCAATCTCTAGATGTAAAAAATTTTCACAGAATCTAAATTAATAGGTTTTGGCCAGACTTCCCCATCCATTTCTGCAAGTATGAAGACCATGCCTGTCAATACTCGAGAGATTATGTACGGACCTTGCCAGTTTGGTGAGAATTTACCCTTTGCTTTGTCTTGATTTGGGAAAATCCGCTTCAAAACTAGTTGCCCAGGTGAGAAATGTCTGGGTTTAACCTTCTTGTTGAAACCTCTGGCCATTTTATTCTGATAGAGTTGACCATTATAAATGGCTTTAATTCTTCATCCATCTATTAGTCCAAATTCACTGCCTGACCATGTATCCAGTCAGCGTCACTCAGCTTTGCTTTTTGAATGATCCTTAGGGAAGGTATCTCTACTTCGGTGGGTATCACATCTTCAGTGCCGTATACTAAGAAGTAAGGCGTAGTCCCGGTGGAAGTTCTGATTGTGGTATGATACCCCAGCAATGCGAAAGGTAGCTTTTCCTGCCAGTGTTTGTAGTTATCAATCATCTTGCGCAATATCCTTTTGATGTTTTCGTTCGCTGCCTCAACAGCCCCGTTCATCTGTGGGCCGTATGCTGTAGAGTTTTGATTACTGATCTTGAACTTCTCACACATTGATCTCATTAGGTCACTGTTTAGGTTGGTGTCGTTGTCGTTGATGATTGACTCAGGAATTTCGAACCTACAAATAAAGCTATTTTTGACGAGGTCATCCACAACTTTCTTTGTCACTGATTTATGGGTAGTGGCCTCAATCCACTTGGTGAAATAATCAATTGCGACAACAATGAATTTGTGGCCGGTAGATGTTGTTGGCTCGATTGGACCAATGACATCCATGCCCCATGCTGCGAACGGCCAAGGTGAATAGTGACATGGTGTTCGTTGGGGGGTACTCGAATCATATCTTCGTGAGTCTGACATTGACGACATTTCTGGACGTAGCGAATGCAGTCTATCTCCATAGTTAGACAATAATATCCTGATCTCAAAATCTTCTTTGCCAATGTAAAATCGTTCATGTGAGGGCCACATGTGCCTGCATGTATCTCTTCGACCAGCTTGCGAGCCTCTCCTGCTTCGACGCATCTTAGCAGCCCCAAATCGGGTGTTCTCCTATAGAGAATTTCTCTACTTAAAAAGAATTAGGTTGCTAACCTTCGAATTGTACGCTTTTTTACATTTGTTGCATCTTCTGTGTATTTACCGCTCTTCAAATATCCTTTAATGTCATCGTACCAGGGCCTTCCATCAGGCTCTTCCTCAACATGGAAATAATAAGTTGGTTGTTTATGTATGTAAATGTGAATAGGATCGATGTAATTGTGATCAGGGTGTCGAATCATGGAAGACAGAGTGGCTAAGGTGTCTGTGAATTCATTTGGACCCTTGGTACATGTCTGAATTCTGTTTTGACAAACCTTTTACATAGGATATGCACTCACTCTAAATATGGTAACAACTTTCAATTTTCTGTTGCCTAATAACCTGAAACCTGATGGATCAATAGGTCTTAATCCCTTATTATTAGCATTTCCTGGACATCCAAGTCAATCGCCCGTCGGAACCCTAGTATGCAAGCTTCATATTCGGCAATATTATTTGAGCAACGAAATCTGAGTTTTGCTGATACCGGATAATGTTGCCCGGTGTGTGAGATAAAAGCAGCCCCGATGCCGGATCCGTTAAGATTTTTAGCTCCATCAAAGAACATTCTCCATCCATCATATTCTTCATAAATGTCCTCTCCCACAAAGGTCACCTCTTCATCTGGGAACTAGGTCTTCAACGGCCTGTAATCACCGTCCACTGGATTTTCTGCCATGTGGTTTGCTAATGCCTGTGCTTTCACTGCTTTTTGCGTGACATACACTATGTCGAATTCGCTTAACAATATCTTCCATTTTGCCAGTTTACCTGTGGGCATGGGTTTTTGAAAGATATACTTCAAACAATCCATCCTTGAAATCAGATAAGTAGTATGCGATAAGAGGTAATGTCGTAACTTTTGGCAACCCATGTTAGAGCACAACAAGTGCGCTCCAATAGAGAGTATCGGGCTTCGTACGATGTGAACTTCTTGCTCATGTAATATATTGTCAGTTCCTTCCTCCTTGTTTCATCGTGTTGTCCCAAGATGTAGCTGAAAGCATTATCCAATACTGAAATATACAATTGTAATGGTCTACCTTACTCTGGTGGAACCAACACAGGAGGATTGGATAAATAGTCCTTGATCTTGTCAAATGCCTGTTGACATTCACTTGTCCATTTCACCGCAGCATCCTTGTTTAACAGCTTGAAGATAGTCTCACAGATGACGGTAGACTGAGCAATGAAACGACTAATATAGTTAAGTCACCCTAAGAAACTCATTACCTCCTTCTTGCTCTTTGGCGGGGGATGGTCACGAATGGCTTTGATCTTTGATGGGTCCAATTCTATACCTCAACGACTGACAATGAAACCTAAAATCTTTCCAGTAGGCACTCCAAAGACACATTTTGGCGGATTCAGTTACCGATTGTACTTGCGTAGCCTGGCAAAGAATTTTTGTAAGTCCTCCAGATGAACTTTCCTTTGATTTGTTGATGACGTCATCCACATAAACTTCAATTTCCTTATGGATTATGTCATGAAACAAAGAAGTCATTTCCCTCATCTACATAGCCCAGCGTTCTTTAATACAAAAGGCATCACCTTGTAGTTATAGACGCCCCACGGAGTGATGAAGGTAGTTTTGTCAGCGTCGTCTTTGTGCATCTCAGTTTGATGATAGCCGGAAAAGCAATCCACAAATGATTGAGTTTCATGCTTAGCAAAATTATCAATAAGTATGTGTATGTTTGGTAATGGAAATTTATCTTTAGGGCTGGCTTTATTGAGATCCCGATATTTCACACAAACTCTGACTTTACCGTATTTCTTGGGCACTGAACGACATTTGCAAGTCAAGTTGGGTATTATGTCACATGGAGGATCCCAACATCTAATTGCTTTGATACTTGTTCTTTGATTTTGAAACTCAACTCGAGCTTGTACTTTCTCAGCTTCTGCTTTACTGGAGGACATGCTGGATCAGTGGGCAGTCGATGGGCTACGATTGAAGTACTTATCCCGGTCATGTATGCATAGGACCATGCAAATATATCCTTATTCTCTATGAGAAACTCGGTATACTCTTTCTTGTCTTCTTTTATAATATGGATGCTTACTCGGGTTTCTTGTATCACCTCTGTATTTCCCAAATTCACCACTTCTGTCTCTACCAAGTTTGGATTGGGGTTTTCCTCGAATTCTTCAAACCTTTTGATTAACTGTAACGACCTTTTTATTTGTTTTGAGCAGCAGATTTTATTTCTGGAAAAACTGTGTGAGTCGACGCAACCCACGACGGACCGTCATGGGCACGACGGGCCGTCGAGGGTGTCTCGTTCCAAAAGACTTAGACTTCTGAAATTTGGGTACTGAAATCGACTCTCTGAACTTCGTAACGACATGGCAGGACGTACCGTCGTGGGCTCGACGGACCGTCGCAGGGGTCTCGTTCCAGAACACTTAGACTTCTGAAATTTGGGTACTGAAATCGACTCTCTGAACTTCGCGACGGACCTGCAGGACGAACCGTCGTGGGCACGACGGACCGTCACAGACCCTTTCGTGGAATTGAGTCTCTAAACTCTGTGACGGAGCAGCAGGACGGACCATCGCAGGCGCGACGGGCCGTCACAGGCTGCATAATTCCAGGCTTGGTCGAATTTCTGTTAAGTAATTTAAGGGGCGTTTTGGACTATTCCTGCTTTAATTATAAAGTTAGTGGGTTAATGTTAATAAGTCTAATTACTTGGGGGTTAAAAGAGGTAACCTTGAGTTAATTAGTGGGATATTATTGCCATCTTTATACTTAATTATATGCTAATTAGAGTAAAAGAAAGAGGGTTTGAATAAGAAAAGAAAAAGAACAGAAAGAGAGGGAGAACGAGTAGAGAGAGAGATAAACGAAGAGGACAACAAGAATTTGGGGAATTGCTTGCTTGATCACGAATCTTCGGTGGAGGTAGGTTATGGTTT
>NC_028643.1:60370969-60385938 GCF_001406875.1 Solanum pennellii
ACAATGAGTTAAATACAAAGGAAATATTAACTCAAAACTAAGTTGAAACTAACTATGTCTGAAAATATCCTCTAAATTGGACTAGAAATATTGGGACAATCCCCAACTAAATCTAGCAAAAACTAAAATTAAAAGACTATAAACTGAAAAGAAACTCATGACTATCGTCCTCGAGAATGAGGATTCACCAATGAATATGCCAAACTGAATATCGCAAATCGATATAAGCGTGATTTAGATGCTGAGAACCTGAACTTACATCACGAGAAGGTGTAGCGCATATATGTGTCAGTACTTGAAAGGTTTTGAGCATATATGATAGAATAAAACTAAATTAAAACTTAACTGAACAAGCACAAAAGCAAGTATAATAATCTGAATTGGATATACTAAATTTCTGAGCTAACAGAATGCAATGGCTAGTTTATAACATTCTGAAACTGAATACTGAGTATACTGATAAATTTTCAATGCAAGAGAGTCTGACATAATTATGAGATCTAATAATAACTTATAATAAAACCACATGATCTATATGTGGAGTCCGATGTATACGCCTCATCGAGAGGACCTAATATATCGTGCCAAAGGTATAAAGGCATGCTAGCTTGATCACTAAATTGAATGGCCACAGATGGGACTTATAACCTACTTGGCTAGTAGATCTAGGACTAATTGAGTACGCTGAACCCTAGTCCAACTCGTTATTATGCTACTCCCATTGATTTATGTAGTTAAGTGATTATGTCTGTATTTTCTGTAAAAACTAGATAGCTTAAAATAGAACATCCAAACTGAGTATGCAACATTTAGTCTGATATGATGCATTAAAAACTGAGGCATGTATAACTGAATAACTATAATATCAGACCTAGCATGTGTAATTCAAGAACTAAAGAAATACAAATCTAGGGTTTTAAAATTAATGCGATAAACTGAATAATAACTTTACAATCTGATTTGGAACTAATAAATTCATGATGTTCTATCAAAGTTCTAGAAACCCTAGGTTTAATCATGATAAGAGAATCAAGAATTGACTGAAAACTAGGGACCCAATGGGTGAACGAAACCCACTAGTGAAATACCACATACCTGGGGATTAAAATTACGGTTGAAATACTTAGATTTCAGAGTTGAAACTGCTGGAACCTTGCTGCGCTCTTGAACTATGCTTCTTGACCTTTTTCTCCTTTCTTGCTTCTAATTTTCTGAGTTTTATTTAATGATTTGACTTAGGGTAAGTTTTAGTTATGTTTCTAAGCTTAAACGTACTAAAATTTTATTATTTAGGGTCAAAACGACGTATCTTAGGGCTTAAATGAAGTGGGTAAAGACCAAAAGACCCCTGGGTTAATTGGTGTCGGACCAAACGACGACCTGGACAGACGGTTCGTCGTTCTATCAACGGTCCGTCATGTGGGTCCATGGCTAATTCGTCATGTGGGTCATCTGATTTTTGCAAGGTCGGTGGCTATGGAAAGCTAATTCAATTATCTGCGTGTAGTGATTAAGTTCTGATGCATAATCAATCCTATTAGTTTTGTTCATTATATATCATGGGTCACCTAATTAATTTTGTGCTAAGAGTTATGATCAATTGAAGTTGACCCAACTGTGTTTACACCTTAAATGTCTGTTAATTTCAACCTACGAACCATAGGTCTATTTACGGACCGTGCTGGTCAATCGTGGTTCTTGTTAGAGAGTGAGTGAATAGGGTGTCGATCGATGGATACATACTACGGACCTTAGTCTGACCTACGGACCGTCAGTTCGTCTTTCGTTCGACACTTAGTCAAATTTTCTGTTTTTAGATTTTGGATGGTTTATGACTCCATCGACAGATGTGTAGGACAGACCGTGGGTCAGGCTACGGTCCTTCGATGTCCACCGTCTGTTGCAGCAACATATTTTTCTGAAAAATGTTTTTGGTCTATTATGGATACTGGGTGTTACATTATCTCCCCCTTGGGAACATTCGTCCTCGAATGAAGACTAAACTAGCTCGAATATAGGGAGAGAGTTGCAAACCCTACTACTAAACACTGAGAGCTTAGTTTCAGACTAAATTGATTTCCGAGAACATAAAAATACACTTAAAATGCAGGTACAAACTGAGGGAACATGATTCTAAGACTGAATTTACGCATGAATGACTGGAAAATTGAAGAGGAACTATTACCTCAAGGTGGAGTGGAATAGGAAGGAAAGAGGTGAGGATACTTCGCTTTCATTTCTGCTTCTGCTTCCCAAGTTTCTCCTTCTACGTAATGAATCCTTTACAAAACCTTGACTGAAGCGACTTCTTTATTTCTAAACCTTCTAACCTGACGATCAAGAATCTTATCTTGTACATCCTCATAAGAAAGACTATCTTTCACTGTCACACTCTGTAACGGCACTACAGAGGCTGGATCACCTACACACTTCGTCAAGAGTGAGATGTGGAAGACCATATACATTGCTGCTAATTCTGCTGGTAAGTCTAACTCATATGCCACATTGCCAAACCTTTGAAATATCTTGAAAAGTCCTACATATCTAGGACTGAGCTTCCCTTTCTTGCTAAATCTCATCACCCCTTTCTTAGGTGAGACATTCAGAAAAACCCAATCATTCACTTGGAAATCTAATTCCCTTCTTCTCACATATGAATAAGATTTCTGACGACTTTGGGCTGTATTAAGTCTATCTCTAATGAGTTGCACTTGCTCCATAGCATAAAGGACTGAATATGGCCTTATCAAAGCTGCTTTACCTACTTCAAACCAACCAAAAGGAGATCTACATCTACGCCCATACAAATCTTCAAAAGGGGCCATCTGAATGCTGGAATGGTAGCTATTATTGTAAGGGAACTCAATCAGAGGAAGGTGATCGTCCTAACTACCCTTGAAATCGATCACAAAAACTCTCAACATATCCTCTAGGGTCAGAATGGTATGCTCTGCCTGTCCATCCGTCTGTGGATGAAATGTTGTACTAATGTTAACTTGAGTAACAAGTTCTGAAATGACTTTAATAAATGAGAGGTAAAGAGAGGACCTCTACCTGAGATGATAGACAAAGGAACCTCATGCCACCTCACAATTTCATTAATGTAAAGCTTGACATAGTCCTCTGCCGAATATATAGCATTGACCGCTAAAAAGCGAGAAAACTTAGTCATCCTATCAACTATCACCCAAATTGAGTCATGTTGTCTGCGAGTACGAGTTTACCCTGTGATGAAATCCCTATTAATCACATCCCACTTCCAAGTGGGAATATTGATCTCTTGAATCATACCTCCTAGTTTCTGATGTTCTACCTTGACTTTGTTGGCAATAGGGGCACTTACACACAAAATATGTTATGTCCCTCTTCATGTCAAATCCACCATTAGACTTCTCGTAGATCCCGGTACATCTTAGTGGCCACATCATGAACACACAATCTACCCTGGTAGCGAAGTACACCATCTCCCTCTTGGGAGAAAACCTCCACTCTGTGATTGTGGACTACATTCTTAAGTTCATGCAAAATTGGGTTACTAGCTTGCTTTTCCTTAACCTCCACTACCAATGAAGATTCTGCCCCATTTTCAACTATTACACCATTGTCTGATATGCTCCTAAGGAGAACTCCTAAGCGAGCAAGCCTGTGAACATCCTTAACTAGATACTTCCTTTCTTCCTCAACATGGGCTACACTACCCATAGATAATCTGCTAAGAGCATTGCTACTACATTCGCCTTACCAGGATGATAATGCACACTCATATCATAATTGTCGTGTCCCATTTTTTTGCAAAAACGGATTTTGTTCACAACCTAACAACTCTTTTGGGATTTTGAGTTTGGAGTCGCCACCTAACGAATTAATGCTCGTTAGGGCACCTATCTAACCTAACTAAGTCTAGTTAAGGTTAACGAGCCAGAGATCAGGGTAAGGGTTCAAATTATCTCGAGGGGAAGGTGTTAGGCATCCTTCGAGGTCCATAAATGTGGGTCCCGGCCGTATCTCATGCAATCTAGGTGGGGGTTACAAGTAGCAAATAAGGTCACTTCATTTATTAATTTATTTAAGTTTGCTAAGTGATAACAAATATAAAACAATTAAGACTATTTTATTATTTTTATTATTTTAAACATGCAAGGCTAGGTGATACCAATAAATAAACAATCAAGTTTATTTTTATATATTTTAACATACGAGACAATGTGTTAAACAAACCCAACAAAGAGCTCATATTATAATTTTAATTAATATTTAAATATGCGAGTCTAAGTGATAAAATATTAAACAATTGAGAAATAAATTTATTATTATTTTTATTTGTTATATAAGCATGCAAAACAAGTGGTAACAATAAATAAACATTAAATAAAAATTTAAAGATACGCGAGAGGACAGAAAAGAGGCAAATAAATAAGCATACAATTTTATTATTTCTATATTAATCTACCCAAAATAAATTGCCAAATGATTAAGACTATTTCAATTATTTATTAATTGAGCATACGATCTATGTGATAAACAAATATTGCAAATATTAAGCAATTAATAAAGAGATAAACAAGAAGACATTATATGCACAAAAGATATAGAAAATAGCTCCATTTAATTTATTATGCTACACCAAACAAGAATAATATGTGCGAAAGTAATGTATTGAAAAATTGAGTAAGTTTTGAATAGAAATTTTTATTTAAAAAAATGTTTTCTTTATAGGGGTGATGCCACGATATTGTTAATCGCGTTCCACCACAGAAACAATTTTGATTTGAGGTCGGTCTTAGAAATATAACAATAGTTTATATTTTTTAAAATGATTAAAGAGATTCAGTTTGCATATAGGCACATAAATATTTACATATAAATACACATAATCCCTTTTGAAAATCATGGATAGGTGGTACTTCCGGGAACGCATCGGTTTAATTTAAAAATGGTAACTAGACCTCGTAATTCCTTTGACTTTCCCACTAACAATACGTTAGGAAATAGATCTTATAATTTATTTTAAAAAACAAATGCCATAATCAATCCAAAGCTATAAAGAAAGGATTGAAAAATGACTTTTTTAAAAAAAACAAGTTGCAAAACATTGTAAAAAAAAAAAAAACTAGTAGAACATTAATGTAGTAAATTTATTAAATGCAAAGATTTTAATATGAAAAATATTCAAAAGCCAAGTAATTTGTTAAATGCAATAAATGATTTTATTTTATTTTATTTTTATGGTTAGATCTAAAATTACATTACCAAAAAAATTCAAATAAATTACGAAAACCTATAGGCATTCTTTCTAATACAAATAAGTTTGCAAATAAAAAAATGATTAACATACAACCTCCCCTCACCTAAAGCGGTCCCCAAATATTTCATATGCGAGAGCTTTGGAGTTATACAAATATTACAAAAATTCAAATAAATAAAAAATAAATATATATTCAAATTTATGAATTAAATGAATTAATCTCTCTTCATAGCTAATCTTCAACTTGAACTTCAAGTTTGAAATCTTCCAAAGCAATCAAATGGCTACACAAGTAATCACATTTATTTAGACAAGATTAGACACATATGCAATTGTTTAACAACAAGTTATATATATAGGGGAATAGAACAATAAACTTTTGTAAATGTATGAATGCGAAAGGAATATTAACCGGTTGAGCAGAAAGGGATGGTAGCAATGAGAAAGAGTTGATCCAACTTCTATTTCATCAAAGCAAAGTAGCCAAGTAGTAGCAAAGAAGAATTTCGGAATCTTAATTTGTTTATTAGTAGTAATAGTGTGAGTGGTAAGAGGATGATAGCTCTTGTGTTGAGAGAGAGTGAATGAGTTGATGAAATAATGAACGGAACGGATCTTATTTATATAGCAAAGAGGGGGAGAGCACATAAGGTAAATAAATATTTTTAAGGAATCAATTATGATACCATTTCCTTATTTTGAAAGAAGTCAAATCAGCCAAATTAATTAAATATTTTTTACCAATTATAAGCAAGTAATAAAATATGAAGAGTAATATATATTTCTTTAAATAAAGAGGAGCCAAAATCAGAAAAAATATTTAAAACGCTCATTACCAAAAATAAATAAGAAATCATAAAGTTATGAAGACAATATACGTTTACCTTAAATAAAGAAGCACCAAACTAATATTAAATTATTATTATGCTACAAAATATAAATAAATAATAATAAATTAGGAAGAGTAATATATTCCTTGATTAAGGAAAGGCCAAATAAAATTTATTATTTTACCATATAAAACAAGTAAGAAAATAATTCAGAAATAGGGAGAAATGTTATTATTATTTTTAATAAAGAATAGCTAAAATACACTTTTGATATATTATTATTATTTTACTAAATATATGAGCAACTAAATATGACAAGAAAATAGTTCAAAGTTCAAACATTTACCTAATAATAAATTACCATGAATGCATCTACACAAACAATATAAGAAAAGGGGGTCAATTAATATTATTCTTATTTCAAGAGAGTCTAATGAGTTTATTATATATAATATTTTTCTTTACCAAGAATGTAAAAGACATTAGAAAATTAGTAAAAATAAAGTAAAAGAGATCAGTAACCATAGCAGCACAATATATGACAAGTAAAGAACATAAGAAATGGTAAATTGACATAATCAAACAAGGATATATATGATTAAATAAAAGAAGGGCAAATACGAGCAAATATTATGATCATAATTTCATGGGTATGTTCCACTAAATTAGTCAAATATATTCTATTTCAAATAATCATTCCAAGTTATCATGAATAAGAGAGTACCAAACTTCATCAACGGATATAAATTGACTAAGAGATAACTAAAAAAATTTCCAAACTAATCATAATAAGGCACTTCCAAATTATATAAGGGAAAACATATCAATGAGAGACAAAATGCAATACCGATAAATTCTACAGAATTTGAAGATCAGACATGCTCAAAATCAGCCGACCTGAACATATAGAATTATCTGTTTGAAATGTAGGATAGAACAAAAATTAATACCATCTTTTAACAACACATCACACGTGAATGGATTAAAGCGAAAGATAAAGAATGCAACTATTTCACCAAATGAGCAAGAGAAGAGTGGCTAATAGGGCAGAATTTTGATCAAAAGCAATACCATAACAATATTAGATAAAAGCAATTTAAGTTAAACGAACTAAAAAAATTCTATCTATGAATTATAACACAATATTTCGAGAACAAACAGCCATATTCATGAGGAATTGAGTTCTGGATAAAGGGGATCGTACCTAGGGCGGATTTGAGAGATCCGCCTTACCTTTGATTTTCTTCCCAAATTCTTATCTAAGCATCGACTCTAGCGAGGTCTTGTTGGTCACTTTTTGCTGTCGCTCATTGCTGGTTCACGCCAGTTGCTGGAGAAAAAGGCTGTTTTCACCAGAAAAAAAGGTGAGAAGTTGGAGCTCCTCGGCTGCTTGATGTTTCCGTGCAGCTGCTGTTGTTTTAGAGGAATTTCTGGTGTTGCCGGCTGTCACTGCTGCTGGACTGCAAAAAAGGAGAGGAAAAAGAGGACGAAGGAGAAGAGGAGAGAAAGAGGTGGGGGGAAAGAGAAGAGGGCGGCGGAGAGAGGGGTTCAGGCGGGGAGAGAGAAGGCAATAGAAGAGACGATGAAGAAGAGAAGAAGAGGAGGACGGTGGAGAGGGGAAACTGTTGGTCGGAGAATGGAGAGAAGAGAGGGGAGCGTCGCCGGAAAAAGAAAAAAGAAGAGAGAAAGGTAAGGCGGCACTGATAGAGAGAGGGGAGGGAGAGGAGAAGACTTGAGGGAGAAAGAGGGGAAGAAGGAGGGAGAAAGAGGAGGAGCGACGGGTGTTGGGAGGCGGATGCCGGAAGCGGATGCCGGAAAAGAATGGGGAGAAAGAGAGATGGGGTTGGCGGCTACCAAGGAAGGGGAGGGAGAAGAATGATTTAGAATTTTAGGTTTTGGGTCTTTTGGTGTTAAAGAGAGATAGAAAAAGTTGATCTCAACCATTAGATTAGATAGAGATGAAAAGTTAGGATTCGATGAGAATTTAATGGATGGGTGACATTAAAAGGTAATATTTTAAAATTAGATTGTATGGCCAAAATTGAAATAAATATTGGCTAGAATTAAAAGGAAAAGATGGCTATGATTGAAATAAAATTGCAATTGAATATGCTGAAATTGAAAGAAATTTAACTAAAATAGGCTAGAATTTAAGTTTTGAGGAAAATTGAGGAAATTTCATCCAATTAAAATACTAAAAAATTTATAACCATTTTTACATAATTAAAGATTACTTGAATTTTAAAACATTCTAGAATCATCAATGATTTTAAAATATTTTAACAATACCTTTATAAAGTAAACATACTAAAATATATAATTTCATGCAAAATCGACTAAAATTTTAAATAAATTTTATAATGCGTATTCAATCGAAACGCATTCCTAAAAATGGTTAAAGGTCGGTCAAAATTGGGCGTCAACAGCTGCTCCTTGGTTGATTGAGAATGAAGAATGAATTGTCAGGCAACCAACGTTGACTTAGAAGATGATTTTTTTCGACCGACGAGAGATGTCAGTTGGATCAATTGAAATGATATAGAGTTGAAAAAGGGTACGACCGAGACTTTGCTATCAAGTCGCCTACATATCTCTGGTTATACAGAATCAGGTCGTGTGTAGTTCTAGATTCAAGAGAAAATGGAACTCTTAAAAATTGAAAGAGAGCTAAGGTATTCGGAGGGCACCATATCCTCTTGAATGGATAAGATTAGAGTAGCGAGAAGAGAGAGATTGAGAGGCTAAAAGAGTATGACAAAGAAGCGAGAAGAGCATGATAGAGTTAGATTATCAGCTTTTGAGCGAGGTTTGGAGTATGAGTGGTAAAGAATTGAATAGGGTCTTTGTTGTGATAGATGATAGCATGATAATTGTAATCAAAGGGCGATCGATCATATCTGCAAATTCTAGTATGACTAGATAAAATGTTATCTTATAAATTGATAAAGTATGACCAATATTAATAAAATATGAGTTCTAAATAAATGACAAGAGGTTCTAAGAAGCGTATCTGTTTTAAGACGTAGTGCAAGCCTTGGTAGTTTTTGGCTTAACTTGTTGAAGAATTGCAACCCATCTCCGAAGGTTAAAGTCAACGTCCAATAGATCTTATAGTATAGAGATATAATAATATAAGGAAAATGTCTGGTTGTAAGGTGGATGTACGTAAGCATCCTGTTGCAAGGCAGAAGAGTCTAAACGTCGTTTTTAGGCAGACGAGCCTAAGTGTCATTGTAAGGTGGACGACCTAAATGTCTTATAAAGCGGACGAACAAAAATGTCCTGTGAGGCGGACAAGCCTAAATATCCTTTTAAGGAGGACGGACTAAATGTCCTTTTAAGGCGGACGAGCCTAAATGTCCTTTTAAGGTTGACGGGCCTAAATGTCTTATAAGATGGAAAAGCCTACATGTCTCATTGTAAGGCGGACGAGCCTAAATGACGCATTGTAAGGCGGACGAGCCTAAATGTCGCATTGCAAGGCGTACGATCCTAGATGAAGAGATAGTAGGTCACAGTGGCGAGTTGAATCCGAAGATATCTTCATGGTAGCTGAGTAGCCGAAACAATAATGCGAGTAGCCAAGAATTTGTCGGAGCCTTAGTTTGTAAGAAAGGAACAACCGTTCAGAAGGCAATTTTGTCTGTAATCTACACAACTATAACTTGTAATAGAGTGGCTAGAGCGGAATAAGCGGTAAATGTAAACATGATGCAATTTCCCATATTGACCATGAATGTTTTCCATAAGACCATGCAAAATGATGCCTTAGGCTATGATGTCTAGGGCCATGATACGCAAAATGTATCCTCAGGTCATGAAAATGTTGTCTGCATGCCATGAAAATGACGCCTTTAGACTATGACACCTTTGGATCATGATAGATAGAAATTAAATCCTTAAGCCATGATATGATGTCTGCATGCCATAAGGATGATGCCTTTAGACTATGATACCTTAGGAACATGGTAAGCATAAAATAAGTCATCAGGCCATGACATGAAGTCCGCAGGCCATGAAAGATTATGCCTTTGGAGGATGACGGCTTTGGAATATAAATAGACAGTAAAGAGAATGTATCTAATTTTTTTTGGCATCTGTTGATACTTGTGACTTGATTTGACTAGGGCACATGCAAACTTTGAGCACGATGCAAGCTTGGGCTTATGAAAACTCCGGGCTCAATGCAGTCTCGGGAACAATGCAGCGATGCATTTCTTCGGGCACAATGCAATGATGCATTTCTTCGGGCACATGCATTATCGGGCACAATGCAATTATGCATTTCTTCGGGCACATACATTATCGGGTACATGCACTGATGCATTTCTTCGGGCACATGCAATATCGGGCACATGCAACGATGTATTTCTTCGGGCACATGCATTATCGCACAATGTAATGATGCATTTCTTCGGGCACATGCATTATTGGGCACATGCAATGATGCATTTTTTCGGGCACATGCAATATCGGTAACATGCAATGATGCGTTTCTTTGGGTACATGCAATATTGAGCACATGCAATGATGCATTTCTGTGGTCTCGAGCATCGTATAATGATGCAGTTCTTCGAGCATAATGCGATATCGGGCATAGATGCAAATGATTCAATATCGGGCAGAATATAATTTGCCAACACAACAGTTGCTTGAGGGCGAACGATAGCTTGGGAATTCCTCTTATTGGAAAATGTGCCTTCGAGTTGCAATTTGTTGTACTCAGAGCGATATTGGAGATGATTTTGCGTAGGTGCCTATACTCTCTACATTGAAAGAAAATGCATGAGTTTAAGAAATGGGGGGAAGGTTGATCTGCTTCGTCTGACGTGTTCTCCTTTGACTCTCCATCAATACCTCTTGGAGCGTCTGTTTTTTCATAAAAATGGAGACGAACTTTGAAAGATTTTGAAATCATCATTTACTAAGAACTGATGTCGAATCCTTGACCATGGCATAGGTTGAGACTTTACAACACCTAAATAAAAAGTAGAGCTATCAGTCTGATCTTCGTAGTAAGCTGACTGCTTGTTGAGAAGAAATACTTTTTGCAAAATTTTTGAGTTTACTCAAAAATTCAGTCCCAGTATGAAGATGTGCAAGGAGAAATCTTGATGGAATTTTTGAGACCCTCTCAAAAATTCTGCCCCAGTTATCAATAGAAGGGGAAAGTGAAAGTTTTATTTATAATAAGACCGAACCCCATAGGAGCGCCTACGCATCCCCTCTTAAACGAGAATCAGGTCTTACGTAGTTCCAAATTACAAAGAGCATGAATCAATCTCTAGATGTAAAAAATTTTCACATAATCTAAATTAATAGGTTTTGGCCAGACTTCCCCATCCATTTCTGCAAGTATGAAGACCATGCCTGTCAATACTCGAGAGATTATGTACGGACCTTGCCAGTTTGGTGAGAATTTACCCTTTGCTTCGTCTTGATTTGGGAAAATCCGCTTCAAAACTAGTTGCCCAGGTGAGAAATGTCTGGGTTTAACCTTCTTGTTGAAACCTCTGGCCATTTTATTCTGATAGAGTTGACCATTATAAATGGCGTTAATTCTTCATCCATCTATTAGTCCAAATTCTCTGCCTGACCATGTATCCAGTCAGCGTCACTCAGCTTTGCTTTTTGAATGATCCTTAGGGAAGGTATCTCTACTTCGGTGGGTATAACAACTTCAGTGCCGTATACTAAGAAGTAAGGCGTAGTCCCGGTGGAAGTTCTGATTGTGGTATGATACCCCAGCAATGCGAAAGGTAGCTTTTCCTGCCAGTGTTTGTAGTTATCAATCATCTTGCGCAATATCCTTTTGATGTTTTCGTTCGCTGCCTCAACAACCCCGTTCATCTGTGGGCCGTATGCTGTAGAGTTTTGATTACTGATCTTGAACTTCTCACACATTGATCTCATTAGGTCACTGTTTAGGTTGGTGTCGTTGTCGGTGATGATTGACTCAGGAATTTCGAACCTACAAATAATGCTATTTTTGACGAGGTCATCCACAACTTTCTTTGTCACTGATTTATGGGTAGTGGCCTCAATCCACTTGGTGAAATAATCAATTGCGACAACAATGAATTTGTGGCCGGTAGATGTTGTTGGCTCGATTAGACCAATGACATCCATGCCCCATGCTGCGAACGGCCAAGGTGAACTAGTGACATGGTGTTCGTTGGGGGGTACTCGAATCATATCTGCGTGAGTCTGACATTGACGACATTTCTGGACGTAGCGAATGCAGTCTATCTCCATAGTTAGACAATAATATCCTGATCTCAAAATCTTCTTTGCTAATGTAAAATCGTTCATGTGAGGGCCACATGTGCCTGCATGTATCTCTTCGACCAGCTTGCGAGCCTCTCCTGCTTCGACGCATCTTAGCAGCCCCAAATCAGGTGTTCTCCTATAGAGAATTTCTCTTCTTAAAAAGAATTAGGTTGCTAACCTTCGAATTGTACGCTTTTGTACATTTGTTGCATCTTCTGTGTATTTACCACTCTTCAAATATCCTTTAATGTCATCGTACCAGGGCCTTCCATCAGGCTCTTCCTCAACATGGAAATAATAAGTTGGTTGATTATGTATGTAAATGTGAATAGGATCGATGTAATTGTGATCAGGGTGTCGAATCATGGAAGACAGAGTGGCTAAAGTGTCTGCGAATTCATTTGGACCCTTGGTACATGTCTGAATTCTGTTTTGACAAACCTTTTACATAGGATATGCACTCACTCTAAATATGGTAACAACTTTCAATTTTCTGTTGCCTAATAACCTGAAACCTGGTGGATCAATAGGTCTTAATCCCCTATTATTAGCATTTCCTGGACATCCAAGTCAATCGCCCGTCGGAACCCTAGTATGCAAGCTTCGTATTCGGCAATATTATTTGAGCAACGAAATCTGAGTTTTGCTGATACCGGATAATGTTGCCCGGTGTGTGAGATAAAAACAGCCCCGATGCCGGATCCGTTAAGATTTTTAGCTCCATCAAAGAACATTCTCCATCCATCATATTCTTCATAAATGTCCTCTCCCACAAAGGTCACCTCTTCATCTGGGAACTAGGTCTTCAACGGCCTGTAATCATCGTCCACTGGATTTTCTGCCATGTGGTTTGCTAATGCCTGTGCTTTCACTGCTTTTTGCGTGACATACACTATGTCGAATTCGCTTAACAATATCTTCCATTTTGCCAGTTTACCTGTGGGCATGGGTTTTTGAAAGATATACTTCAAACAATCCATCCTTGAAATCAGATAAGTAGTATGCGATAAGAGGTAATGTCGTAACTTTTGGCAACCCATGTTAGAGCACAACAAGTGCGCTCCAATAGAGAGTATCGGGCTTCGTACGATGTGAACTTCTTGCTCATGTAATATATTGTCAGTTCCTTCCTCCTTGTTTCATCGTGTTGTCCCAAGATGTAGCTGAAAGCATTATCCAATACTGAAATATACAATTGTAATGGTCTACCTTACTCTGGTGGAACCAACACAGGAGGATTGGATAAATAGTCCTTGATCTTGTCAAATGCCTGTTGACATTCACTTGTCCATTTCACCGCATCATCCTTGTTTAACAGCTTGAAGATAGTCTCACAGATGACGGTAGACTGAGCAATGAAACGAATAATATAGTTAAGTCGCCCTAAGAAACTCATTACCTCCTTCTTGCTCTTTGGCGGGGGAAGGTCACGAATGGCTTTGATCTTTGATGGGTCCAATTCTATACCTCAACGACTGACAATGAAACCTAAAATCTTTCCAGTAGGCACTCCAAAGACACATTTTGCCGGATTCAGTTACCGATTGTACTTGCGTAGCCTGGCAAAGAATTTTAGTAAGTCCTCCAGATGAACTTTCCTTTGATTTGTTGATGACGTCATCCACATAAACTTCAATTTCCTTATGGATTATGTCATGAAACAAAGTAGTCATTCCCCTCATCTACATAGCCCAGCGTTCTTTAATACGAAAGGCATCACCTTGTAGTTATAGACGCCCCACGGCGTGATGAAGGTAGTTTTGTCAGCGTCGTCTTTGTGCATCTCAGTTTGATGATAGCCGGAAAAGCAATCCACAAATGATTGAGTTTCATGCTTAGCAAAATTATCAATAAGTATGTGTATGTTTGGTAATGGAAATTTATCTTTAGGGCTGGCTTTATTGAGATCCCGATATTTCACACAAACTCTGACTTTACCGTATTTCTTGGGCACTGAACGACATTTGCAAGTCAAGTTGGGTATTTTGTCACATGGAGGATCCCAACATCTAATTGCTTTGATACTTGTTCTTTGATTTTCAAACTCAACTCGGGCTTGTACTTTCTCAGCTTCTGCTTTACTTGAGGACATGCTGGATCAGTGGGCAGTCGATGGGCTACGATTGAAGTACTTATCCCGGTCATGTATGCATAGGACCATGCAAAAATATCCTTATTCTCTATGAGAAACTCGGTATACTCTTTCTTGTCTTCTTTTATAATATGGATGCTTATTCGGGTTTCTTGTATCACCTCTGTATTTCCCAAATTCACCACTTCTGTCTCTATCAAGTTTGGATTGGGTTTTTCCTGGAATTCTTCAAACCTTTTGATTAACTGTAACGACCTATTTAGTCGTTTTGAGCATCAGATTTTATTTCTGGAAAAACTGTGTGAGTCGACGGAACCCACGACGGACCGTCATGGGCACGACGGGCCGTCGAGGGTGTCTCGTTCCAAAAGACTTAGACTTCTGAAATTTGGGTACTGAAATCGACTCTCTGAACTTCGTGACAACATGGCAGGACGTACCGTCGTGGGCTCGACGGACCGTCGCAGGGGTCTCGTTCCAGAACACTAAGACTTCTGAAATTTGGGTACTGAAATCGACTCTCTGAACTTCG
>NC_028643.1:60391479-60399422 GCF_001406875.1 Solanum pennellii
AATAATAGATGTTGAATTTTAGAAGTTATTGAATTGGTTTTTATTAATGAGTTTAAGTCTTCCGCATTACTTTCTGTTGATATTAAATTGAAATGTTAGGGCTTAGATTGGTTGGTTCGCTCACATAGGAGGGTAAGTGTGGGTGCCAGTCGCGGCTCGGTTTTGGGTCGTGACATTAACTCCTCGGGAACCACATTGTCTTCAACTTCTTCTAAGTCATTAATGTTAAGTTGAGCAGTCTCATTGTATGCCATAGTCTCCGAATCAACATTTTTATACTGGATTTTGCTTGTGAGAAATATAAATAGCGAACAATTAAATATAAGGTAAAAATAGATGAATGGGGAAAAGAACTTTATTGATAAAAAATTGATAGTTTCATAAATTATCATTTGAAAACAGTACAGGGGATGGGAATTAAAACGTTTATTTAAAACTCTTTTTATTTAAATTAAAACTTGATAGAAAAAATCTTCCAACGCTACCCAAATGCTCGACGAGGTCTGGATGGAGTCGAGGTCTAGTTGCTGACGCTGATCTTTGACTCCTTGCTTCCACTAGGGCCCCATTTCTCCTTCTCGATGATCACGATATTGCAAACATTCCCCTCTTCTTTGGTTAGCGACAACCCCTTCAATTCGTCTGAGATCTCATCAATAATGCCTCCCATTAAACCTGCTGATAAAAATGATTGAAGCAATGGCGGTATGGGTTTCTTCAATGGATAGTAGTACCCATCGCTAGGTGGTTGCCAATCGAGTTATTATTCGATAGTGTACATATATCCCAAGCCCAAAGTGGTGGAATGTCGAACAGGTTATATATGTTCCACTGTCCCTTGCAATTAAGCCCCCAAACCTTTCCCAAGCTCGAAACCGAACCAGGCCATCATATATATGATTTTTTGGCTAAATCAAGGTTGCAACTCAATATTACAAACAAGCTCCACTATATGGTACATTTCACCATCCATATGTTTTCTTCCTTCAATCGTGTATACAGGATGCCCTTTTTATCCATGGACTATAACGTGTTCGTAATCCCATTCAAACTTCAAGCATTGGTGAAGAGTATATGGGACCTCTCCAGCCATATGAATCAATGGACGACCCAACAATAAGTTATATGATGAAGGGATGTCCAAGATTTGGAAAGCTATTGGGAAAGTGACTGGACCAATAAGCATGTCCAAGGTTATCTCCCCAATAGTGCCTCTCTAAGAGCCTTCAAATGCCCTGACATTCATCTTCCATGTCTGAATTTTGGCACTATCCATGCCCAGCATCGTCATTGTGCTCAGAGGGAAAATGTTTAAACCTGAGTTTGCATCAAGTAATGCTTTTTTCATCACCTTATCCTAATACTAAACTGAAATGTACAGAGCTTTGTTGTGGGTTGTTCCTTCGAGTGGTAGCTCATCTTTGTGAAAATATATTTTGTAAGCCTAAAATACCTGCCCCACCATTTGGGATACCTCTCCATGAGTGATTTTAGATGGGACATAAGCTTCACCAAGGATCTGCAGAAGGGTATTCCGATGAGTTTCGTAAGATTGCAGGCTAGAATTGATGTTTAGGATGGGGTTTTACTCAGCTGCTCAATGACAGAGTATTCTTTAGCTTGAAACTTTTTCCAAATACCCTGATTTTCAACCTCTACGACTGGTGATTTGGATTTGCTAGAGCTTCCCTGAATCAAATTTTAAGAAGTGTAAATTCTTCCAGATCTGGTTACCCCTGTTGCAACATCTGTCTCTTCCACTTTCGTTTCTCTTTTGTTGTAATCCCAAGGTACAACATTTGTATCACATTGTATTGGGGAAGATGCCCTATATACAGTGAAAGATGGTCTGGGTGCGGCAACTTCTACTTCAAATGGGGCGAGTCCTAGCACTATTATCGGTGCTTGGGTGGTAGTAGACATGGTTTCTTCTATTTCGAGGATCCAAATAGATTCTTCCCAATCCCATACATCACCAACTTCCACCATGTTGACATGATGGTTAGGAAGAGGATTATTTTGCAACATTCGGTGTAGGATCCTTGAGTTGGATGATTTTTGTATCAATCAACATTTGAACCTTATCCTTAATGGCTCTACAAATTTCGGTAGTATGACCCTTCATCCCACAATAGTAGGCGCAGACCTTGTTAGGGTCGTATCATTTTGTGCGAACATCCACAGGTAATGCAGGAATTGGGGAGACATACCCATCCTGTTTTAGTCTTTCATAAAGTTGTGTTATGGGTTCATCCAAACGGGTATAATTTTTTGTAGGTCTTCTTTCATTGGGAGGTCTATTTCGGTAATTTGGTGTCTGAGTGGGTGGTGGAGTTTGGAAGTGTGTTGGTTGAACATTATAGAAAGGATATGAGGCATGCAAATATTGAGGTGGATTGTTTTGGTAATATATTGGCATGGGTTGGGGAGATATAGGGGGTGGAGCTGAGGGATGTTGAGGCTATGGGGTGTGAGTGTATGGGGATGGTGCTGGGTTTGTTTTCTTGTGCCTCAAAGGGATCTTGGTTCCATGAGCCATCATTACTGAACCTATTTTCTTTCAATTTTCTGTCATTCCACCAGATTGCAGAGCTTTGTTGGTTGCTTGTAATGCCTCCAAGTTGATGATAGTCCCATTATTTATGTCTTCTTCAATTCTTTCGCCTAGTTTGATGATTTCAGCAAAACTCTTTTCAGCCACCAGCATCATTTGGTCATAGTATTGTGGTTCCTAGGCACGAATGAAGTAGTCTTTCATCTGAGATTCCTCCATATGGGGTTTGGCCCTAGCCGCTTCAGACCTCAATCTTATGGCATATATTCTCTAAAGGATTCACTCGGTTTATTCTTCAAATTTTGAATGTAAAACCAATCAGGTGCATTTTCTATATTAAAACCAAACCTGTTCATGAAATCCGTTTCCATATCTACCCACTCTACCCATTTCCGCGAGTCTTGGTCAATACACCATGTTAGTGCCTCCCCAGTAAGACTCATCATAAACAACTTCATGAGTATCCTCTCGTCTCTTCCCACCCCTACATGTTTGTCACAGTACATTCGTAGGTGGGCTTTGGGATCCCCAATGCCATTGAAAATCTCAAATATTGGAAGCTTGTATCCTTCGGTTAGTTCTACATCAGGGTGCATGACAGATCCTCGTAGCTCAATCCTCCTAACCTCTTGTTTCCTTCAACATCTTGCACCCTATTGGTCAAGCTATCTAATCTCTCAGTCAGGTTTTTCATCAGAATGTCTTTTTTATGGGACTCTGATTCATGGAGGTCATGGGTCAGAGGGGCGATTTCCACGTATATTGGATTGAGGTTATTGCTTACAAGAGTATATGAGGAATTAGCATTTGGGGTTGTTTCTAGGAAGGTTGTCTTGGTTTGTTGGTAATAGTGGTGGAATGGAATTTGGGTATTTTGGGCGTGGAGTGGTGGAAAGGTATTTGGACGAGTGGCTTCAGGTCGGGATATACTAATAGGAGGATTATTTGTCATGGTTGTTTGGTTAGTGTGAGGAAGATTGTCTATGTTTTCTCCAAATTGGGTTCCAAGAGAGATAGACAGCTTGGCCATATCGCGTATGTGGGCTACCTCTTCTTCCAATTCTAGAATCTTGCGCTCAAGTCTTAAGACAAGATCATTATAAAGTTTTCCTCCCTCAGAAGCTTCTACCCTTTCATTGTTGTTGTTATCGTCAACCATTTTACCTTTATCTTTGGAGCTTGCTCTTTGAGAAGAAGGAGAAGGGGGGGTCTCTTTTGATCGTGTATGTGCCAGGGTGAAGGACAGATCAACCTTGGGAAATGGGGAAACAATAGAATCAAGAGAAAAGAGTTAGGGGGTTAGGATAATATCATAATAGCAACATGTTGTTTTGATATAAACGCCCTAAATGCACGGGACCTCGTTGAGTCAGAGGTAGGCCTAAGCGACACATAAGTGATGCACAATAATTAATTCAAGCCTTATTTGCCAATTTGGAGTTTAGATTTAGACAATAAAACGACTTTCAATTATTGTATTTAAATAAATTCTATTTATTACATCAATCTAGATATAACTAAAGGGATAGGGATAACACTTGGAGAATAAAGAAAAAAACTTCAATTATGTTGCTCTCCAATGATAGGCACAATCTGCTTGCTCATTTCTAGGGTAATGTCATAATCGGTGTTAAGAAGGTTGCGAGCCCATCTTCTCTCTTTTTCATTGCCAAAACCAGGAAGACCTCCTTCGCTCAAATCTCTATGCTCTGCGTCTTCTAAAAGCCATAGTTAATATTCGGGCGTGCAGAAGGGTCGATGCTCTTGAACATTGATAGTTATCACATTCTCCCATCTTCGCAGTATAGTGTTCACATGCGGTAATTCTGAACCAAAGTCATATCCATTGTGGTTCATGTGAGATCGCAGAGGTATAATTTGGATCTGTCCGAATTGTCAAAGGACTCAAAGTGGTGCGTATGGTTGCACACCATTCAAACCGATAAGCTCGATAAAGTAAAGTTCATTTCCTCTTATGATTGCACACCGTGGATTCAACCAATAATACCTCCATTGGATTTCAACGGCAGAACGCTCCCTTAGATATGTGAATCAATCCTCCATTCCCACAGGGGAGATAAAATATTTCATCCTTAGGCGATGGTTGATATTTTTTTTCCCATAGTCCCTCTAACAATGTCTACTTTATTAGCTTTTTGGTAGAAATGTTTGACGGCCCAAAGTTGCACCTCTCAAAGTATCTTTTGCCTTTGGTGCATGCAGTCAAGGCTCTTAGAATTTCTGCAAGTATCATGGGGACTAAGGTCTTCCCACCTCGAGCCAACATATGAACCACTTAACGCAAGCCAGTGTGGATCTTTCCTCTTTCTATATGAAAAACCAATGAGCCTAATAGAGCGACGGCAAATGCATTAAGATGATATCTTTCCCATTTTGTAGAAGAGAAAACAAATTCTCTGTAAAAGTTTTGATGACCTTCCTCATCCCCAAAGCGTGAATATAAGAACTCTAAAGAAATCCAACCTTCTTTTAGACAAACTAGACTTGGATTATGATGCATGCCCATTTGCTTCAATAAAGATCTTGGACATGGCTTGTGTGGAACAATCTTTTCCCGCTCTTTGTATGCGAGACCCGGGAATCCTCCAACCTCTTCAATTGCTGGGGTTATCTCAAAGTCCTTGAATTTGAAGACTAACCTCTGAGTGTCCCAGAATTTCAACAATGCCTTGATTAAATGACGATCTGACTCTACGGAGATCAAAGCAGTGAGGCGCCTGACAGTTCATTTGTTTCTAACTCTCGATTTTTTTTTTGAATATCTTCCAACCAAGTCTCCAAAATGGGATTAACTTTGACCACCATTTGCGTGTTGGGAAAATGAGGGTGAGCCATGACTCTTCAAACAAAGTAACAAACGACTTCTAAACTCCATTTTGACAATGTTGGCTTGATTTAATTATTATGATCACGTTGACACATAAGTATGCAATTTATCTAAGGGTGTTGGGGCCCTTTAGAAGAGAGAGTGGCTACTAATTATGTGGATTGACACCAAGGGTCAAACCACCTAGGGCTTATGCAGCATGTATGACCTAACAAGAACTTCTAAGAGTTGGCTTTACACAGACTTCAAAGGGATTCTATGTGAGAGGTTCATGGTTTTGCGGTAGTAAAACTATTTGTTACGTCAACGCATATGCCGACTCTCTATAGTGGGTATTTAAATAGAATGGACTAGTTGTGAGAGATGCAACGGCACAACATCACGAGAACAAAATAAAAAAAAAGAAAGAGGGTCCCAATATGAGCGGAATACCAGTTATCAAAGCAATAGACTTAGCATTTAAATTTAAAAGCGGTAACATATAGGCAGCTTATAAAACAATAAATAAATAAATAAGCATAGATAAATAAAGGAAAGTAAATGTATAAACATTTTAAAAATCACCGAAATAAGGAAAGGAGGTATGAGATTAAACATGTAAGTAAGCAAATAAGGGAAAAGGGAAGAGGTGAAACATGGTAATAAACAATTAAGGAAAAGGGAAGGGGCTAGACATGGAAAGACCACAGTAAATAAGGCAACAAAATGATAACTAAACATGACAAACATCTAGCAAATAATGAAATAACCAAAATAAAGTCCCCACATAAACAAACATGAAACACGTAATGGTAAGAAGTTAATATCCCCAGTGGAGTCGCCATTTTGTCGCGCCCCATTTTTCACAAAGACGGGTTTTGTGCACGACCTAACAACTCTTTTGGGATTTTGAGTTTGGAGTCGCCACCTAAGGAATTAAGGCGCGTTAGGGCACCTATCTAACCTAACTAAGTCAAGCTAAGGTCAACGAACCAAAGATCAGGGTAAGGGTTCAAATTACCTCGAGGCCAAGGTGTTAGGCCTACTTCGAGGTCCATAAATGTGGGTCCCGTCCATATCTCATGCTATCTAGGTGGGGGTTACAAGTAGCAAATAAGGTCACTTCATTTATTAATTTATTTATGTTTGCTAAGTGACAACAAATATAAAACAATTAAGACTATTTTATTATTTTTATTAATTTAAACATGCAAGGCTAGGTGATAGCAATAAATAAACAATCAAGTTTATTTTTATTTGTTTTAACATACGAGACTATGTGTTAAAAAAATCCAACAAAGAGCTCATATTATAATTTTATTTAATATTTAAATATGCGAGTCTAAGTGATAAAATATTAAACGATTGAGAAATAAATTTATTATTATTTTTTATTAATTATATAAGCATGAAAAACTAAGTGATAACAATAAATAAATAACAAATATAAATTTAAAGATACACGAGAGGACAGAAAAGAGGCAAATAAATAAGCATACAATTTTATTATTTCTATTTTAATCTACCCAAAATAAATTGCCAAATGATTAAGACTATTTCAATTATTTATTATTTGAGCATACGATCTATGTGATAAACAAATAATGTAAATATTAAGCAATTAATAAAGAGATAAAAAAGAAGACATAATATGCACAATATATATAGAAAATAGCTCGATTTTATTTATTATGCTACACCAAACAAGAATAATATGTGCGAAAGTAATGTTTTGAAAAATTGAGTAAGTTTTGAGTAGAAAGTTTTATTTAAAAAAATGTTTGTTTCTTTATAGGGGTGATGCCACGATATTGTTAATCGTGCTCCTCCACCACAGAAACAATTTTTATTTGAAGTCGGTCTTAGAAAAATAACAATAGTTTATATTTTTGAAAATGATTTAAGAGATTCAGTTTGCATATACGCACATAAATATTTACTTATAAATATACATAATCCCTTTTGAAAATCATGGGTAGGTGGTACATCCGGGAACGCGTCGGTTTAATTTAAAAATTGGAACTAGACCTCGTAATTCCTTTGACTTTCCCACTAACGATTAGTTAGGAGATAGTGCGTATAATTTATGTTAAAAAACAAATGTCATAATGAATCCAAAGTTTTAAAGGAGGATTGAACAATGACTTTTTAAAAAAAATATGTTGCAAAACTTTGTAAAAAAAAAAGAAAAACTAGTAGAACATTAATGTAGTAAATTATTAAATACAAAGATTTTAATATGAAATATATTCAAAAGCCAAGTAATTTGTTAAATGCAACAAATGAATTTATTTTATTTTATTTTTATGGTTAGATCTAAAATTACATTACCAAAAAAAAATTCAAATAAATTACGAGCCTATAGGCATGCTTTCTAATACAAATAAGTTTGGAAATAAAAAAATGATTAACATACAACTTTCCCTCCCCTTAAGCGGTTTCCAAATATTTCATATGCGAGAGCTTTGGAGTTATACAAATATTACAAAAATTCAAACAAATAATATATGTATATAAATATATATATATATATATATATATATATATATATATATATATATA
>NC_028643.1:60404329-60407122 GCF_001406875.1 Solanum pennellii
ATATATGAATTAAATGAATTAATCTCTCATCATAGCTAATCTTCAACTTGAACTTCAAGTTTGAAACCTGCCATAGCAATCAAATGGCTACACAAGTAATCACATTTATTTAGACAAGATTAAACACATATGCAATTGTTTAACAACAAGTTATATATATAGGGGAATAGAACGATATACTTTTGTAAATGTATGAATGCGAAAGGAATATTAACCGGTTGAGTAGAAAGGGATGATAGCAATGAGAAAGAGTTGATACAATTTCTATTTCAACAAAGCAAAGTAGCCAAGTAGTAGCAAAGAAGAATACCGGAATCTTAATTTGTTTATTAGTAGTAATAGTATGACTGGTAAGAGGATGATAGCTCTTGTGTTGAGAGAGAGTGAATGAGTTGATGAAATAATGAAGGGAACGGGTATTATTTATATAGCAAAGAGGGGGAGAGCACATAAGGAAAATAAATATTTTTAAGTAATTAATTATGATACCATTTCCTTATTTTGAAGGAAGTCAAATCAGCCAAATTAATTAAATATTATTTACCAAATATAAGCAAGTAATAAAATAATAAGAGTAATATATATTTCTTTAAATAAGGAGAAGCCAAAATCATAAAAAATATTTAAAATGCTCATCACCAAAAATAAATATGTAATCATAAAGTTAGGAAGACAATATCCTTTTACATTAAATAAAGAAGCACCAAAATAATATTAAATTATTATTACTCTACAAAATATGAATAAATAATAATAAATTAGGAAGATTAATATATTCCTTGAATAAGGGAAGGCCAAATCAAATTTATTATTTTACCATATAAAACAAATAAGAAAATAATTTAGAAATAGGGTGAATTATTATTATTATTTTTAATAAAGAAGAGCTAACATCAACTTTTGAATTATTATTATTATTTTACCAAATATATGAGCAACTATGTCAAGAAAATAGTTTAAAGTTGTCAAACATTTACCCAATAATAAATTACCATGAATACATCTACACAAACAATATAAAAAAGGGGGTCAATTAATATTATTCTTATTTCAATAGAGTCAAATGAGATTATTATATTTTTTTTTCTTCACCAAGAATGTAAAAGACATTAGAAAATTAGTTAACATAAAGTAAAAGAGATCAATAACCATAACAGCACAATATATGACAAGTAAAGAACATAATTTGAAATGGTAAATTGAGATAATCAAACAAGGATATATATGATTAAATAAAAGAAGGGCAAATACGAGCAAATATTATGATCATAATTTCATGGGCATGTTCCACTAATTTAGTCAAATATATTATATTTCAAATAATCATTCCAAGTTATCATGAATAAGAGAGTACCGAACTTCATTAACGAATATAAATTGACTTAGAGATAACTAAAAAAATTCCCAAACTAATCATAATAATGCACTTCCAAATTATATAAGGGAAAACATATCAATGAGAGACATAATGCAATACCGATAAATTCTACAGAGTTTGAGATCAGATATGCTCAAAATTAGCCGACCTGAACATGTAGAATTATCTGTTTGAAATGTAGGATTGAACGAAAATTAATACCAGCCATATTCATTAGGAATTGAGTTCTGGATAAAGGGGATAGTACCTAGGGCGGATTTGAGAGATATCCTTATCTTTGATTTGCTTTTCAATTTCTGATCTTAGCATCGACTCTAGCGAGGTCTTGTTGGTCACTTTTTGTTGTTGCTCATTGCTGGTTCAACCCGATTGCTAATTTCTAGAGAAGAAGGAAGTTTTCGCCAGAAAAAGAGGTGAGAAGTTGGAGCTCGCCGGCTGCTTGATGTTTCCATGCAGCAGCTGCTGTTTTAGAGGAAGTTTTGGTGTCGTCGGCTGTCACTGCTGCTGGACTGCTCGCCGTCGGTTCTGCAAAAAAGGAGAGGAAAAAGAGGACGAAGGAGAAGAGGAGAGCAAGAGGGGGGAGAAAAGAAGAGGGAGGCGGAGAGAGGGGTTCAAGCGGGGAGAGAGAAGGAAAGAGAAGAGGCGATGAAGAAGAGAAGAGGAGGAGGACGGCGGGAGAGGGGCAACTGTTGGTCGGAGAATGGCGAGAAGAGAGGGGAGGGTCGCCGGAAAAAGAAAAAGGAAGAGAGAAAGGGAAGGCGGCGCTGATAGAGAGAGGGGAGGGAGAGGAGAAGAGTGGAGGGAGAAAGAGGGGAAGAAGGAGGGAGAAAGAGGAGGAGCGACGGGTGTTGGGAGGAGGCTGCCGGAAAAAAATGGGGAGAAAGAGAGATGGGGCTGGCGGCTACCAAGGAGGGGGAGGGATAAGAATGAGTTAAAATTTTAGGTTTTGGGTCTTTTGGTGTTAAAAAGAGATAGGAAAAGTTGATCTCAACCGTTAGATTAGATAGAGATGAAGGGTTAGGATTCTATTAGGATTTAATGGATGGGTGAGATTGAAAGGTAATATTATAAAATTAGATTGTATGGCAAAAATTGAAATAAATATTGGCTAGAATTAAACTGAAAAGATGGCTATGATTGAAATAAAATTGCAATTGAATATGCTGAAATTAAAAGAAATTTAACTAAAATAGGCTACAATTTAAATTTTGAGGAAAATTGAGGAAATGTCATCCAATTAGAATTGTAACGACCTGTTTAGTCGTTTTGAGCAGCAGATTTTATTTCTGGAAAAACTGTGTGAGTCGACGGAACCCACGACGGACCGTCATGGGTAAGACGGGCCGTCGAGGGGGTCTCGTTCCAAAAGACTTAGACTTCTGAAATTTGGGTACTGAAATCGACTCTCTGAACTT
>NC_028643.1:60409650-60410279 GCF_001406875.1 Solanum pennellii
GTGGCAGACGCCTTAAGTAGAAAAGCAGGGAGCATGGGTAGTTTAGCTCACTTACAAGCTTCTCGACGCCCATTCGCTAGAGAGGTTCAGACTCTGGCTAATGATTTTATGAGATTGGAAGTAAGTGATAAGGGAGGATTTTTGGCCAGTGTGGAGGCGAGATCTTCTTTTCTTGACAAGATCAAGGGAAAACAGTTTGATGATGAGAAACTAAGCCGAATTCGGGATATGGTGTTGCGAGGAGAGGCTAAAGAAGCAATAATGGATGAGGAAGGTGTTTTGAGAATTAAGGGAAGGGTATGTGTGCCCCGTGTTGATGATTTGATCCACACTATTCTTACAGAGGCTCATAGTTCCGGATATTCTATACATCCTGGTGCAACCAAGATGTACCGTGACCTAAAGCAACACTTTTGGTGGAGTAGAATGAAGCGCGACATTGTTGATTTTGTTGCCAAATGTCCAAATTGTCAACAAGTAAAGTATGAACACCAGAGGCCCGGAGGAACACTTCAGAGAATGCCCATTCCCGAGTGGAAGTGGGAAAGGATTGCAATGGACTTCGTGGATGGTCTTCCAAAGACACTGGGTAAGTTTGATTCCATTTGGGTAATTGTTGATAGGTTAAC
>NC_028643.1:60414189-60426565 GCF_001406875.1 Solanum pennellii
TTATTTTAGCTTCTTAGAATACTCTTAGTTTAGTAATTTGATCATAGATGTTCTTGTGGTGATGACTTCCAGATTTTGGGGAATAATAGATGTTGAATTTTAGAAGTTATTGAATTGTCTTTCTATTAATGAGTTTAAGTCTTCCGCATCGTATTTTGTTCATTATGGTTAAAATGTTAAGGTTTAGATTGGTTGGTTCGCTCACATAGGAGGGTAAGTGTGGGTGCCAGTCGCGGCTCGGTTTTTGGTCGTGACAAGAATACTTCAAATTTTATAACTATTTTTACATAATCGAAAATTACTTGAATTTTAAAACATTCCAGAATCATTAATGATTTTAAAATATTTTAACAATAATTTTATAAAGTAAACATACTAAAATATATAATTTCATGCAAAATCGACTAAAATTTTAAATTAATTTTAAAATGCGTATTTAATCGAATAGCATTCCTAAAAATGGTTAAAGGTCGGTCAAAATTGGGTGTCAACAATAATCCTTAAGGAACTCAAGCCATCTCCTTTGGAGAAGATTCAACTCTTTCTGGGTGAACACATACCGAAGGCTCCTATGGTCAGTGAACACATCTACATAAACACCATACAAGTAGTGTCTTCATATCTTGAGTGCAAACACCAGTACTGCAAGCTTGAGATCAGGAGTTGGACAATTCTTCTCATGCACCTTAAGCTGTCTAGAAACATACGCTTAACCTTATCTCGAGGCATCAACACACAACCTAGGACAACTCTAGCTGCAACACAATAGATCACATAACCATCTGAACCCTCTGGTACAGTCAAGACAGGAGTTGTAGTCAATCTTGTTTTCAATTCTGCAATGCTTTTCTCACAATCTATAATAACCCGCTAGACCTAAGAAAGTTCTGATATCTTCAGTAGAGGTAGGTCTGGGCCATTGTTTCACCGCTTCTATCTTCTGTGAATCCACTCGGATCCCTTCGCTAGACACAATGTGACCAAGGAAAGCAACTGATTGCAACCAAAACTCACATATGTTAAAACTATCGAATAACTTGGAATCCTTGAGAGTGTGTAAAACAATTCTCAAATGACTAGCATGTTCTTCCTCATACCTATAGTAAATGCGGATATCATAAATGAAGAGGATAACAATCAAGTCTAATTACTATTTGAACATAAAATCCATGAAAGTTGTAGAAGCTTTGGTTAACGACATAACTACAAATTCGTAATTACCATACCGAGTTCTGAAGTTTGTTTTTGGAATGTCACTATCTCTAATTCTAAGCTTATTATAACACGGTCGGAGGTTTATCTTTGAGAAGTGACTAGCACCCTGAAGTTGGTCAAACAAGTCATCAATCCTAGGGATGGATACTTACTATTGATTGTGACCTTGTTCAACTATCTATAGTCAATGGACATTCTGAGAGAACCATCTTTCTTCCTTACAAAAAACACTGGTGCACACCATGCTGAAATACTAGGTTTGATGAAGCCTTATCTAGAAGGTCTTTCAACTTCTCTTTGAATACCTTAATCTTTTTTGATCCATTCTGTAAGGAGGAATAGAAATAGGCTAGGTATTTTGAAGGAGATCAATTCCAAAGTCGATTTACCTATTGGCGGGGGGGTGGAGGGTTAGGGGGGAGGGACTCTGGGAAGATATTCTGGTAACTCATTGACTACTGGAACTGACTTAATAGATGGGATTTAGAGCTATACTTCTTAACACAAACTAGATGGTAGAGATGACCCTTAGAGATCATCTTTCTTGCCTTAAGGTAAGAGATGAATCGACCCATAGACTCTAAGCTACTACCCTTCTAGTGTAAGATTGGTTCTTCTGGAAAATGAAAAAGAACAATTCTAGTTCTACAATCGACTAAGGTATAACTAGACTGTAGCCAATCCATGCCTAGAATGACATCGAAATCTACCATTTCTAACTTTACAAGATCTGCTGAGGTGACTTTCTCAGATACTGTGACAGGGAAATTTCTGTATTCCCGTTTATCTATAACTGGGTCACTGACTAGAGTAGACACTGAGAAAGGTTCTGAGAGAGTTTCTGGACTAACACTGAATTGGACTTCTATCTAAGGAGTTACAAAAGAAAGAGTAGCCCCTAGATCTAACATTGCATACACATCAAGGTCAAAGACTCGTAACCTACTAGTAACTATATCAACATAACCTTTCTAATCCTGGCGATCCTGAAGAGCATACAACTTGTTCTGGCGCTGACCGCCACCTGTACCAGATGAGTTACCCTCCTTAGTTAGGTGACTTGCTGGTGCTGCTAAAATTACAGACTGAGATCTACCATTACTGCCTCGTTGACCCTGTATAGAAGGACAATCCCTCAACCTATGACCAGACTAACCGCACCCAAAGCATCCTTCTTATCCTGCGAGACACTCGCCCAGATGGTTCTTACCACACTTAGGACAAGTGGGGTAAGTCTTGGTGAGTGAAACATGTCCCTAAGACTTAGAGCCTGGTGCTTTACCCTTCTGGCCATACCTGTTCTTGGAGGATGGAACACTAGTTGACGAAGGGGCTGGAGCTGAAAACTTCTGTTGACTCTGCGAACGATTTCCACCACCCAATTTCTGCTGAGAATAGTCATAGTTCCCAGTCCTAGCCTTCTTATTCTCCTTAGCATGTTTTCTAAGCTTATCACCCTCATCCTGCTGAGCATGAGTCATAAGCCTAGAGATGTTCATATCTCCAAGTAACATAGCACTTCTCCACTCAGTTTTAACCAAATTTGACCCTCCATATAAGAACTTATTCACTGAGCCCTCGATTCAGAAACCATGTGAGGATCATACCTCAAGAGTTGGTTAAACTTCATCTATACTCCTGGACTGTTATGTTACCGTGCCTCAAGTTCATGAATTCCTGAGCCTTTGCCTCCCTACTTCTATTGGGAAAAACCTGTCCAGAAAAGTATCACTAAAGTAATCCCAATTGGTAGGAGGCGCATTTTCAATCCTATTCTCCTTCCACTGAGTGTAGCAAGAATGAGCAACATCTTTCAACTGGTATGATGCCAACTCAACCCGATAACTCCCAATGACTCGCATTTCCTCAAAGATTTTCTTAATCTCATCCAAGAAACTCCGAGGATCCTCATTAGCTTGCTATCCTAAGAACTCAGACGGATTCATCCTAACAATGTCACAGACCCTTACTGCTACTGATCCATTATTTTTATTCATATGAGCATGAAGCTGATTGTTCTGGTTAGTCATACTCTGAGCCAACATCTGTATGGCATTCCTAAACTCAGCATTTGAGATTTCCTGATCTAGAACTGGAGGAGCTATATTTGCATTTCTTGCGTTCTCATTCCTAGCATTAGCTCTACGAGGAGGCATGATATGAAACGTAGAAGGTCAAGTTAGAGTGGAATAAGATCGTACCTTACGCATGATAAGAATAACAAGAAAGTGAGATTTTCTGAAAACACTTTGTAGCGTCCCTCTCATTAGATGTGGTGCACTTCACACCCATGAAAATGACTCTACTTAGTGAGAATTTTCATACATCCTAGCACTCCTTAACCTTGATCTTTGATACCAAGTTTTGCCACACAACGAGCAACCCATTAGACGCGGACACGGAACATAGGACCACAAGTGATCCCAAGCTAACCTTGCTGGCATGATCATGAGCATACTTAAAATTATAAACTGTTGCGGAAACCAAATCAAAATTTAAACTAAAAATATGGGGAATACCCATATTCTATAACTGAGATATTTGAAAACAATGATTTTAATACAAAGGAAATTTTAAATCAATACTAAGGTGAAACTAACTATGTCTGAAAATAGAGTCTAAACTAGACTAGAAATACTAGGACAAGCTCCAGCTGAATCTAGCAAAATCTAAAACTAAAAGACAAAATACTAAAAAAAAACTCAGGACTACCATCCTCACAGAATGAGAAGTCACCATTGAATCTGCTGAACAGAAGATCGGAAATCAATCTAAGCGTGATCTAGATGCTGAGAACCTGAACCTACATCACGACAAGGTGTAGCGCACGTATGCATCAGTACTTGAAAGGTATTGAGCATGTAGGATAGAATAAAACTGAAATAAAATATAACTAAACAAGCACACAAGTAAGTATAATAATCTAAACAGCATATACTAAATTTCTGAGCTAACTGAATGAAATGGCTAGTTTATATCATGCTGAAACTAAATACTGAGTATACTGATAAATAGTCAATGCAAGATAGTCTAACTGAACTGTATGAGCTAATAATAACCGATAATAAAACAACATGAGCTAAGTGTGGAGTCCGATGCATACGTCCCATCGAGAGTACCTAATATACCCTGCAAAAGGTATAAAAGCATGCCAGCAGATTGCCCATAGAGGGGACTTACAACCTACTTGGCTAGTAATTCTAGGACTAATTGGGTACGCTGAACCCTACTCCAACTAGGTATTATGCTACTCCCATTAATTTATGTAATTAACTGATTATCTCTTATTTTTTTGTAATTACTGGATAACTCAAAACTCAATATGCAAACTGACAATGCAACATTTAATTTGATAATGATGCATTAAAAACTGAGGCATGTATAACTGCAGAGCTAAAATATCTGACCTAGCATGTGTAATTCAAGAACTAAACAAATACAAAGCTATGGTTCTGAAATTTATGCTATAAATAGAATAATAACTTTAAAATCTGATTGGGAACATATATTTAATAAATTCATGAAGTTCTATCTAAGTTATAGAAACCCTAGGTTTTATCATGATAAGAGAATCAAGAACTGACTGAAAACAATGGACCCAATGGTTGAACGGAACCCACTAGTGAAATCCCACATATCTGGTAATGAAATTCAAGGAGAAACACTTAGATTTGGGGCTGGAACTGCTGGAGCCTTGCTGCGTTCTACAACGAGGGTTCTTGACCTTTTTCTCCTTTCTTGCTTCTAATTTTCTATGTTTTGAGTAATAAGTTGACTTAGGGTAAGTTTTAGCTATGTTTCTAGGCTTAAAATAACTAAAATCTGTTAGGGTCAAATCAATGTATCTTAGGGTTTAAAGAAGTGAGAAAAGACCAAAATACCCTTGAGTTTATTGTTGTCGATCCAAACGACGACCTGGACAGACGGTCCATCATTTGGGTCTGTAGGTTGGGCCTGTTTGACAGGACTTTACTAAAACGGACATAACTTTTTACTCGGATGTCTGATTTTAGCGAGGTTGGTGTCTATGGAAACCTAATTCAATTATCTATCTGTGGGTTTTTCATAGGACACCTAATTAATTTTTTGCTAAGATCTATGATCAACTGAAGTTGACCCAACTACGATTCCCCCTTAACTGTCTGTTAATTTCCACCTACGGACCATAGGTCCATCTACGGTCGTGCTGGTCAATCGTGGTTCTTGTTGGAGAGTGGGTGAACGGGGTGACGATTGACGTATACGGACTATAGACTGTAGTCTGACCTACCGACCGTCGATCCATTCGTCGTTCGACACTTAGTCAAATTTTGTGGATTAAGATTACTGGTTGTTTTTGACTCTATCGATGGATGTGCAGGACGAACTGTGGGTTAGGATACGGTCCTTCGATGGCACTATCGGTTGCACCAGTAGATTTTTCTGAAAAACTAATTTTTGGTCTCTTTTGGATATGGGATGTTACATGTGGTGTGTTGTTGGCCTAAAATTCTGAAACTATTGAATTTATAATCTTGAATCCTCTATCAAAATGACGTCTTGAATAATGAAGGTTTGATAAAATAAATTAATGAGATAATTGGATCACAGTGTCACATTTTAATACGGTATTATTGGATCGGAGTGTCACATTCCAACATGATATCATGGGATTTAAGTGTCGCATTCTGATAAGATCACATTAAAGGAAAGGAATCTTCAATTAACTTAATATACTCAATCTCAAAGAAACCATTTTCCAAATGAGTATGGTGTGGAGGCATGAGTCCTCATAAGTGCGCTTGATATTGTGATTGATGGTATACCTATTATGGTGTTGTTGTCACTGGTTTATGTTGTTTGTTGCTTGCCACCTGTTATGTATTATAGTTAATTTTATATTATTATTCAATGTATATTGGTTTCTGCTTTGGGTTGACCAATGATACCTACTCAATACGTTTTCTTTGTACTGACCCCTACTTTACTTTTCGTCGTTGTTCTTTTGTGGAGTGAAACAATTGTACTATTGACTTCGACTCGCCCTCAGCTCTAGCCAGTCTCCAGCACATCAGAGTTTAGAGTGAGATATTATTTCTAGATCATGCTGGATTGTCTCATTCACGTCTTGATGTCCTTCCATCTTTTTACTTATTTTGGTGTCTTAAATACTCTTAGACTTGGTAATTTGTGAATAGATGTCCTTGATGTGATGACTTTCACATTTTGGGAATAATAAGTGTTTAACTTTAGAAGCTTACTTAATTGGTTACTTAATAAGTTCGGAGCTTCCGTGTTATTGGCGTTATTCTAGTCGAATTATTGGTATGTGTTGAGGTTTGGATTCCTCGGTTCGCCCACTTAGAAGCATAAGTGTAGGTGCCACTCACGACTGGATTTGGGTCGTGACACACACTTAATCTCTTATGCGGGAGGACCAAGGAATTCAAACCCTAACTCATACCAATAATTCAACTACGAATATCAACAATAATGTGGAAGCTCCAAAATCTTATTAAATATTATTTTTCCCAAAACCAGAAAGTCATCACAAGAAGGACATCTAATCTTCAAGTATTAATTGTAAGAATATTAAAGACACTAAAATAAATGAATAAAATAGTTTATGTCCGAAAATTAGGGATATCATGTCATGGCAAAGAAAATCCACACGAGGTTGAATAAATATCTCATACTGGAACCTGATATGCTAGAGACTGGCTAGAGTTGAGGTGATATTGAAGTCATTGATACACTCGTTGCACTCCACTATAGAACAAAAAAAACCACGAGTAGGGCTCAGTACGGGACAACATGTACTAAGTAGGTATCATCGGCATACTCAAAATAGTAACTAATATACAATGAATAATAATATAAAATAAACTATAGCACTTGGTTGTAGGTGATAAGCAACAAACAGCATGAACAAGTGACAATTGAATAATTACGTAATCAACCACGATAGCAAGCACACACGAGGACTCATGCCTCCACACCACACTCGTTCGGGAAATGGGTGCTTTGAGATTGTGTACATTAAGTTAACTTCATATCTTTTTCCTTTAATGTTACTGTGGCGAAATGTGACACTCCGATTCAATTAATCGTGTCAAAATGTGAACACTCAGATCCAATTATACTGTGTCAGAATTTTAAACTCCGATCCAAGAATATCGTGGTAAAACATGAAACTCCGATCCAAGAATATCGTGTCAGAATATGACACTCCAATCCAATTATACCTTGTCAGAACGTGACATTTCGATCCAATAGTACCATTAGTTTATCATTTATTATCACCACTCTCAATTCATTGATAATATTTCATGAAGCCTTCACCCGAGAACCGAAGTCAAGAGAGTTACTTTCCCATAGCTTTTCCTTTACTCTGCATCCAAATACTTCCAATCTATGCAATATGAGTAATTTGTAAGTTAACGAGTCTAGGCATTCACATTACTCTATGCATATCCTAGACTCGAAAATGATCAAACACAAATTTATACTCAAATTCCTAATCTTGATGTCCATTACTATGTTAAGTCTCTTACTTGCTTAAGGTCAAGTCCTTATTTCTCTGAATAACATGACCTTAATGATATTCTAATATACTATACTTTAGCAAAGATGAGGAAAATATATTCATCTTAAAATTGGACAATTATATTAATCATATTCATAGAATATAGTCAATTATTCTAATAGGCTTTCTTTATATGTAAAGGGAGAGTCTCCTTATTTATGTTTTCTTAGAAAATTTTTGTTAGATTTTCTATAGATTTCATCAGAATGTAAGTGGTTCAGTTGACTAACCTTTGTAGGTAAGCCATCTCTATACTCACCATAGGATAGAAGGTAAGGTTTATGGCCCCCTTCTTGTAAAAATTTCTTTTATAATGATAAGGCCTGGGGGTGTTGCTCAGCCCCTGACCCACCACAAGGGTCGTTCAAATTAAAAAAAAAATATTCTATACTTAATATTTTATTACCTATCTTAGTGTATCAAGCTTTAATTATAAAAAAAGTAATGAAACGAAAACTTGCAAACTCAAGTTTACATTACTCGTATAACCTAGAATCATCAGCCCTTTAAAATATTTAATTCACTAAGTCATTACTATCGGACAATCAAAGGACTACGTTGCACTGCAATTATCAATAACTGTAAAAGTTAATTCAAAGAAGCCATTTTTCTTCAACCCACAATGCTATGTCAACTATTTTCCCTACCATGTACCAATATAACCCAATAAATTTAAGATTAAATAATAACAATAATAATTTAAACATCATTGCTTTTCAACTCAACACATAATAACATGTCATTGTACAGCTTAGGACTAAAACTTCAACATACCTTATTCCATATATTTAGTTATATAAAATAAATAGTATTAAATCTTGATTCCTTAGAATAACTATAACAAATAAAATAAAGAACCCCAAAATTGTCAAGTTACGTATTGTAACTTGAATTGGAAAACGAACAGTCATTCATCCCATTATAATATTAATTTTATTCCTCCAATCATCGCCACATTATTTCCTAACATCATGAAAATTATTGGCCATTTTCTATGACATCATAAGAAAACCATTATTCACTTATACAATTAAACAATACCGAATTTCCTCCACGAAACATCACAACTATTTGAAAATATATCTGGCTAATACACGTACAAGAGTAAAGCTTTAAGAAACTATTACCTGGTTGTAGAACTTGACGCCGCAACAGGTTTCCACGATGACCTTCGCTTTCTTCTTTCTAACAAAATAATTATCGGCTAAAGGTGTTACACGTTATCAACCTATTTTCATATATGGGTTAGGCTTAGGGTATTAAATAAATAATGGGCTTGGGTCATTAACTATAAACTAATAAAAGTTAATTATTTAATAAATAACTGCTAACTAAATAAATTATTAAAATTTACCCATTATTTTTATCATTATAATTACGAATAGCCCAAAACACTCATTTAAAATTTATCAAAATATATTTTATGAAATAAAAATCTCAAGTAGTCAAAATGACCAAATGGATTGTTACATCTTCAAATAAGTTAAAATATATAACGTGACCAAATTTGGGTTATTGTTGATAGGTTGACCAAGTCTGCTCACTTTATTCCGATTCGGGTGAAGTATACGGCAGAGAAGTTAGCCGAGCTATATATTAGTCAGATTGTGCGACTACATGGATTTCCAATTTCTATCATATCGGATCGGGGTTCACTATTTACTTCTCATTTTTGGAAGGCATTGCAATATGGTCTGGGTACTCAGTTAGATATGAGTACGGCATTTCACCCTCAGACAGATGGTCAATCTGAGCGGACCATTCAGGTATTGAAAGATATGCTTCGAGCGTGTGTGATCGATTTTTGTGCTAGATGGGATCAACATTACCATTAGCGGAGTTTGCCTATAATAACAGTTATCACTCTAGTATCCAGATGGCCCCATTTGAGGCGTTGTATGGAAGATGGTGTAGGTCTCCGATTGGTTGGTTTGATTCGGCGGAGATGGACTCTTTGGATACAGATTTGCTTAGAGATGCTATGGAGCAAGTCCGTATGATTCAGTATAGATTATTGACAGCTCAGAGTCGACAGAAGAGTTATACAGACCGGAGAGTTAGAGCCTTGGTGTTTGTGGAGGGTGATCATGTTTTGCTCCGAGTATCACGCATGAAGGGTGTGATGAGGTTTGGAAAGAAGGGCAAGCTTAGCCCTAGGTTCATTGGACCTTCTAAGATTTTGAGCCGAGTGGGAGAGGTGGCCTATAAGTTGGCCTTGCCACCTAGTTTGTCGGCAGTTCATCCTGTTTTCCATGTCTCTATGCTTCGGAAGTACCGGATGAATCTCATGTGCTTTCACTTGACTCTGTGGAGTTGGGTCCAAACTTGACATTTGAGGAGGAGCCTATAGCTATTTTGGATAGGCAAATTCAAAATCTTAGGACCAAAGAGATTGCTTCAGTGAAGGTGCAATGGAAACACCGATCAGTGGGAGAGGCAACTTGGGAGACTGCGTCTGACATGCGTGCTAGATATCCTCAACTTTTTGAAGCTTCAGATACTTTCTTTTACTTTATGTTCGAGGACGAACATGATTATTAGTGGTCGATAATGTAATGACCCGGAAGGTCATTTTTGGAAATTTCAAATATTCATTTAACTAGAGTGAATTAATTTATGGTTAATTATTAAATAACTAACTTTAGTTAATGCTTAGTGGGTTAAAGTGAGTTAAATTATTTGGGGTTTAATGTATAAATCACAACTGAAAAAAAATTAAGTAAAGAGGATGTGCGGCTATTGAAAAAAAGAGAGGAAGAACTCACCGAAATCAAGCAAAATCGGTAAGTAATCAAACGTTTCTTTCACTGTAAGCATCATTTTTTGTTGGATTGTTGTTTATTGTTAATATTATATAGTATATGTATTGTGGGGAAGGAGAAAAAGACAAAATACATGCCATAAATGGGAAAAAAATAGTTTGGCCTTAAAAATTTTCTACGTGGGTTCCTGGGAAATTTTAGGACCAATTTTGAAAACAAAATTAATTATAAAATAATCAAAGTGTAATGATTGCTATACATGTGGATACAAATTGAAATTTGGAGGGGTATATTCTGCGTATGAATGGTAGGGTTCGGACGTTGTGTTTTTCTGTGAAGGATTGGCAATTTGATTTAATTTCTTATTATTATTATTATTACATTATGAGTTAAGTTTTGGCATATTGAAGTTGGTAATTAAATATTATATCTATCATATCATATGAATATCATTCCAATTATGATATTGGGAAAAATATGAGATTTACACTTAGCCTTGAAACATGGAAAGTATGATAGTTGAAATGTTAATTGACATCAAGAATTACAAACTTGATTATAAATTTGGGGTGAATTTTTAGGTCAAGGTTAAACACATACAAGTGTGAGTGTTGTTAGTTTTGAAACCTTATTGTGAATATATACTTCAACAGATTCCATTGGTTTAAAAGCTCAACGGAAAGGGAAGGCTCAAGTCCAAGAGTAATTATTCGATTGGCTAAGGCAAGTGGATTTCTAAACGCTTGTTAAGCGTATGAAATTCGTGTATTTCCTTGTGTGATGTTGAGAATGATTTGGAGACTTCTTGCTTATTTGTTGGTGTTGTATTCCTTGTTGTAAATTGCGCTTTGGTATCAAAATGGCTATCTCCTCATTGAGCATGTTATTTGCATTGTATTTGAGACATGGTTGTGGTAAGAGGATGTACCATTTCGAGGGTCGTATCGCGCGCCGCGATGGATATCATATTTCAAGGGACGTATCATGCGCCGCGAAGGTTACTATTATCGAGGGTCGTGTTGTGCGCCGCGACAGATTCATGGACAGATATGTCTTCCATGGGTGCCGGACTAAGAGACAGCGGGTGTGTATCGTTGGGTAAGACATGCATCACTATACTTGACATTGCATCTCATGTCATTGCACATTTTATTATTGATGAACTTGAACACGTGTTTTGCTGATAATTTGAGTGTTTCTCTGTGAAGCTTGTGACTGTTGAATATTGAGTTGTTATTGAGAAATGTGTAAACTGATAGAGTGTGGTTATTGAGTTGTGTGTTTGGTAAACTGTAAACTGTTAGACTGTAGCGTGGAGGTTTAGATAGGGTGTAAGGAGTGCCCATATTTTGTTCAGTTAACTTGTGTTTAGAGGTTTGCTTGTTGAGTACCGCGTGGTTTGGTACTCACCCCTTGCTTGTAACGACCTGTTTAGTCGTTTTGAGCAGCAGATTTTATTTCTGGAAAATTGGCTGAGGAAACGGACCCCACGACGGAACGTCACAGGCACGACGGATCGTCGCAGGGTCTCGTTTCAGCATACTTAGAAATTCTGAAATTGGGTACTGAAAATCGACTCTCTGTAATCTGTGACGGACCTGCAGGACGTGCCGTCACATCCACGACGAGCCGTCGTAAGCTCCCGTTGCAAAACACTTCAACTCTTGAGAAATTGGTACGGGAAACGAGTCTCTGACCGTCAGGACGGAGGTGCAGGACGGACCGTCACAGGTGTGACGGGCCGTCACAGTCCACCTGGACTTTGGGGAGGTTGCGACGACCATCGTGACGGACCGTCGCAGGCACGACGGACCGTCACAGGTTGCGCAAGTCC
>NC_028643.1:60434437-60445781 GCF_001406875.1 Solanum pennellii
TTTGAGATAGATGTTCTTGTGATGATGACTTCCAGATTTTGGGGAATTAATAGATGTTGATTTGTTTTATTTAATGAGTTTAAGTCTTCCGCATTATTTTCTGTTGATATATGTTAAAATGATAAGGGTTAGATTGGTTGGTTCGCTCACATAGGAGGGAAATTGTGGGTGCCAGTCGCGGCCCCGGTTTGGGTCGTGACATTGCTTCTACAATTTTTTGTAGGTTACAAGCCCGGATCTTCGTGATACCTCTCATTCTTTTTGTTTCCGAGGCATGTTGTGGAGGGTTGTGAGGTAGCTGCTTGTCATCTCAGCAAACTTTCCTACTCCAGTTTATGACTTTGTTTTTACATGAAAGACAACTTCATTTTAGACTTCTATTTTTTTAATTCTAATGTTTACATTAGAGGCTTGTGCACGTGACAACCTGGTTTTGGGGATTGAATTAATATGACTTGGTTTCATAATAGAAATTGTTGTTGGATTGTCATTTACTTTTGCACTTTGTTAGATTTTGGGTTTTAGGCTGACTTGTCTTGGTGGGATAAGACGAGTGCCATCACACCCATTTTTGGGTCGTGACATAAACTAATTAGACTTAGAAAGTTATTTAAGTTGATTTATTAAGTTAAAATTATTTGATGTTGTTTAGTTGGTGAATATAGTGTTGGAATTAAGTAAAAACAAAACTAATTAGACTTAAAAAAGTGTTAAGTTCTTCAAATAAGTTAAATTATATAATGTGGTTTACTTGGTGAATATAGTGTTGGAATTAAGGTAAAACTAAACTAATTAGACTTAAAAAGTTGTTAAGTTCTTCAAATAAGTTAAATGTATAATGTTGTTTAGTTGGTGAATATAGTGTTGGAATTTAGTAAAACTAAACAAATTAGACATAAAAAGTTGTAAAGTTCTTCAAATAAGTTAAATTATATAACGTGATTTAATTGGCAAATATAGTGTTGGAATTAAGTTAAAACGAAACTAATTAAACTTAAGAAGTTGTAAAGTTCTTCAAAAAAGTTAAAATATATAACGTGGTTTAGTTGGTGAATATAGTGTTGAAATTAAGTAAAACCAAAACTAATTCAACTTAAAAAGTTGTTAAATTCTTCAAATAAGTTCAAGTATATAATGCGATTTAGTTGGTGAATATAGTGTTGATATTAAGTTAAAAGCAAAACTAATTGGGCAAAAAAATTGTTAAGTTCTTCATATAAGTTAAAAAAATATAATGTTGTTTACTTGGAGAATATAGTGTTGAAATTAATTTAAAACTAGAATAATTAGACTTAAAAAGTTGTTAAGTTGATTAAATAAGTTAAAATATATAATGTGGTTTATTTGGTGAATATAGTGTTTGAATTAAGTTAAAACTAAACTAATTAGATTTAAAAAGTTTTTAAGTTGTTTTAATAAGTTAAAATATATAATACGGTTTATTTGGTGAATATAGTGTTGGAGGAAAGTTAAAACTAAACTAATTAGACCTAAAAGGTTGTTAGATTTTTCAAATAAGTTTTAACGTATAATGATGTTTAGTTTGTGAATATGTTGTCAGAATTAAGTTAAAACCAAACTAATCAGATTTAAGAAGTTGTTAAGTTCTTCAAATAAATTAAAATATATTTTAGTGAAAAAACTTACAATATAAATAAATTGCAAGATTACAATTGAAAATAAAATGAAGAAATAAATCTTTAGGCTGAGGCACGGATATTTTGCTCTCTTAAAGGAGATTCAAGCCCACTGCGGCATAATCTACACCAATCCAGCAGTATAACTCTTGACTTGTCCCCTCAAGGATACAACAACCCAACAACAGTATATAACTCAAACAACTCCGGATTAGTTGAAGAGTTCAAAGCTCCACAAAGGAACATCTTCCTTCAACATATAATACTCTCTTTTATATAGTGAATATAGTTGAAGACTTAGAACATTTTCTATGTCTCAAATCTCTCTTTCACTACACTATCCTCAATATAATACTATTCATCTTTTTCACTCTATATTTTCTTGTATTTCTCTTGTTTCTTCACCTATCTCAACACAACTGAAGACTACACTATTTATAGGTGATGAATTCTTCCTTGCTATGAATAGGAGCTAGTGGGTAGAAAATTTGTCGAATGAAAGGCTCAAATGTTACATAAGTTACAAGACATATATATAGAATAATGTATGAAATTAAGAATTGATGGTTACATAAGTTACTAAAAACTAATGATCATTTTCTTTCATAATTGATGAGACTAAAGAGGCACAAATGTAATGTCAATCAATAGACATAACATGATATACATTGTACCTTCACTTAGTAAAACAATAGCCTTTACTCAAGAGTCAGTAGTGGTCTCAGGCTTGACCTATGACTGCTTAAGGGAAATAAAGAATTACTTCTTACACACAATAATCAAGGTGTTGACGTAGGCTTTAATATCCAGGACGTTACGGCCTTGTACTATGCCAGTTTCATGAGTGTTTTTGAGAACAAGACCATTATTATAGAAAGCGACCTACTTTCGCACTCACATAGGTGAAATCTGTCAAGGGTGCTCCTATAATTTGACACCTTACTCATATGAGATACAAACTTTCACTAAGATTTTAAAGACTCAACCTCCACAAATAATTATAGGATAAATGCAGTCACAGCATAGGGACTGAATAAAATTAACAGTGGTGCATCTAACAACAAGTCATCATATGATTTGTTCTTTCCATTGAACCTGGTTATAGGATCTCCGGTCATCAGGTTGGGTTTTCTCATATATGACTCAGAATTTATGAGCTTCAATTTTTATCCGCCTCGATGTGCTTCAGACTCTTTATCTTGCTAAGGCCTTAGTTCATAAATCTGCAAGATTATCACAAGTTTTAACACAACCAAAATTGATGGTATACCAACGATCAATATGATCTCACAATATTGTGTTTTTCTCCTCATGAGTTTAAATTTACTGTTATAATAATGATTTTATATTCAACCACTATATTGATGCTTTCACATTTATTCAAAATTAGAAAAAAAAAATCTCAAAATAAAGTGTTTCATTTAACTTTTCACTTGTTGAAGTTTAATTAATTTATTTTTCTTACTTCAACCTTCATAATAGAGATTACAAAAAATAATTTTTTTTCTCATCCCACCAAATAACACTAAATTTATCCTCATCTAGTTTGCTTGTACCTTCAAAGTACTCTTACTGATAACTCAACATCAAGTCAAGTTGTTAGTCACATAACTCATATTTTTATTAGACTAGCAAACTCATTTTGTTTTTATATGTCACAACTTTCTTACACAATTGAATCAAAAGGTGTTGCAAGACTCACACAATCAACAGAATTGCATTTCACAATTATTTCCATATTATGTACTTGTCATGGAAAACTCCATCACATGTTTTATGGTACTTTTCTCATTTCAAGAATGAAATTTATCTCACCATCATGTTAAATGACTACTCAAAATGGTTTTCATAATTTATTTAAAACTCTCATGTTATAGCTAAAAATCATCACATTATAGCCAAATAATAACATGTGATTTATTCCACAATTAATATATATGCACTTGTAACACTCTTTTAGAGCATTTTTCAAAGATGCAAAAATCACAATTTCACAATGATTTTTTTCTCATTTATAAACCCCCACTATTTCAAGAATTCAAAAATCTTTTTTGTTTCATGAAAAGTAGATTTACTTTATTTATGAAAATACTAGGTAAATATTTTTTTTCTTTACCTTTTCTACACTTTTGAGCAAGTAGAAAAATAGTTTACCGTACAACTCTTCTCTTCCATCTCTTGAAGGGAGCGAAGTTTGAGCGGAATGATGTTGAGATCCCTATCTTATTATCCGTATTTTTTCAAACTGTAACAAAACATGATTCACTTTAAAAATGTTAGTAAAAAAACTCACAATATAAAAAAATTGCAAGATTACTATTGAAAATAAAATGAAGAAATAAATCTTTAGGCTGAGGCATGGATATCTCGCTCTCTTTAAGGAGATTCAAGTCCACAACAACATAATCTACATCGATCCAGCAGTATAACTCTTGACTTGTCCCCTCCAGAATACAACAGCCCAACAATAGTGTATAACTCAAACAACTCCAGATTAGTTGAAGAGTCCAAAGCTCCACAAAAGAACACCTTCCTTCAACATATAATACTCTCTTTTGTATAATGAATATAGTTGAAGACTTAGTATATTTTCTACGTCTCAACTCTCTCTTTCACTACACTAACCTAAATATAATACTACTCATCTTTTTCACTCTATTATTTCTTATATTTCTCTTGTTTCTTCTCCTATCTCTACACAAACGAAAACTATACTATTTATAGGCGATGAATTCTTTCTTGCAATGAATTGGAGATAGTGAGTAGTAAATTTTGCCAAATGAATGGATCAAATGTTACATAAGTTACAAGACATATATATCGAATATTGGATGAAATAAAGAGTTGGTGGTTACATAATTTACTAATAACAAATGACCATATTCTTCCACAATTGATGAGAGTAAAGAGACACAAATGTAATGTCTATCAATAGACATAACATGATATATAATGTGACATATAATATATATTTTTATTAATATTAAAATGTCACACCAACATATATGATGTGGTTTAGTTGGTGAATATAGTGTTGGAATTAAGTTAAATCTAAACTAATCAGACTTATAAATTTGTTAAGTTCTTTAAATATATTAAAATATATAATGTGGTTTAGTTGGCATTTAGTTAGTGAATATAGTGTTGGACTTAGTAAAAACTAAATTAGTTAGATTTAAAAGTTGTTAATTGCTTCAAATAAATTAAATTATATAATATGATTTAGTTGGTGAATATAGTGTTGGAATTAAGTAAAAACTAACTAATTAGACTTAAAAACTTATTAAATTCTTGATATATGTTAAAATATATAATGTGGTTTAGTTGGTGAATATGGTGTTGGATTTAAATTAAAGCTAAACTAATTATGCATAAAAAGTTGTTAAATTCTTCAAACATATTGAAGTATATAATGTGGATTAGTTTGACAATATAGTGTTGGAATTAAATAAAACCTAAATTAGTTACACTTAAAAAGATGTTAAATTCATCAAATAAGTTAAAATATATGATGTTGTTTAGTTAGTGCATATATTGTTGAAATTAAGTTAAAACTAAACAAATTAGACTTTAAAAATTGTTAAATTCTTCAAATATTTTAAAATATATAATGTGGTTTAGTTGGTGAATATAGTGTTGGAATTAAGTTAACATTAAACTAATTAGACTTAGAAAGTTGTTAAGTTAATTTATTAAGTTAAAATTATATAATGTTGTTTAGTTGGTGAATATAGTGTTGGAATTAAGTAAAAACAAAACTAATTAGACTTAAAAAGGTGTTAAGATCTTAAATTAAATTAAAAATATATAATGTGGTTTAGTTGGTGAATATAGTGTTAGAATTAAGTTAAAACTAAACTAATTAGACTTAAAAAGTTGATAAGTTCTTCAAATAAGTTAAATATATAATGTGCTTTGGTTGGTGAATATAGTGTTGAAATTAATTAAAACTAAACTAGATAGACTTAAAAAGTTGTTAATTTCTTCAAGTAATTTAAAATATATAACGTGATTCAATTGGTGAATGTAGTGTTGGAATGAGTTAAAACGAAACTAAATAAACTTAAGAAGTTGTAAAGTTCTTCAAATAAGTTAAAATATATAATGTGATTTAGTTGGTGAATAGTGTTTGAATTAAGTAAAATCGAAAATAATTCAACTTAAAAAGTTGTTAAATTCTTCAAATAAGTTCAATTATATAATGTGGTTTAATTGATGAATATCGTGTTGAAATTAATTTAAAAGCAAAACTAATTGGACTGAAAAAGTTGTTAAGTTCTTCATATAAATTAAAATAAATGATGTGGTTTAGTTGGGGAATATAGTGTTGGAATGAAGTTAAAACAAAAATAATTAGAATTAAAAATTTATAAGTTGTTTAAATAAGTTAAAATATATAATGTGGTTTATTTGGTGAATATAGTGTTTGAATTAAGTTAAAACTAAACTAATTAGACTTAAAAAGTTGCTACGTCGTTTTAAATAAGTTAAAATATAGAATGTGGTTTATTTGGTGAAAATACTATTGGAATTAAGTTAAAAGTAAACCAACAGACTTAAAAAATTGCTAAGTTCTATAAATAAGTTAAAATATATAATGTGGTTTAGTTGGTGAATATAATGTTGGGATTAAGTTAAAACTAAATTAATTAGACTTAAAAGTTGTTAACTTCTTCAAATAAGTTAAAATATATAATACGGTTTAGTTGGTATAGTGTTGGATTTAAGCTAAAACTAAATTAATTAGGCCTAAAAAGTCGTAAAATTATTCAAATAAATTAAAATATATAATGTGGTTAGTTTGTGAATATAATGTTGAAATTTAGTTAAAACTAAATTAATTAGACTTAAAAAGTGATTAAGTTCTTCAAATATATTAAAATATACAATGTGATTTAGTTGGTGAATATAGTGTTGAAATGTTACGATGCAAAATGAGTTGTAAGTGACACTCATACATAACTACCTAGGTAGGCGAACCAACGAATTTAACCTTAAATTATATTATACAAGAATAATGCGGAAGCTCACAATCTAACTAAATATCGTTTACCAAAACGTGAAAGTCATCATATCAAGGACATCTAAACTCCAAATATTAAGTCTAAGAGTATCAAATTATCACGACCAAAAAATGAACGTGATGACACTCGTCTTATCCCACCTAGACAAGTCAGCCTAAAACACAACTAATGCAATAAAATGCGAAAAATTTACTACAACTTAAATTGTACCCCAGAACCTGGGTGTCACGTGTAAAGCCTCTAAAGTATTACAATTGAATTAAAAGAAAATATAAGTCTCATATGACATTGTTTCTGGAGTAGAAAAAATCATAAACAGGAGTAAGAAGGTCTTCTTAGATGACAAACAACTACCTCAAAAATCTCCAAGAAGCCTCGAAAAAGAAGAGAATATATCATAAAGGTCAGGGCTAATAACCTAATAAAAAATTGTAGAAGCAAGGGGTGAGTATCAAACCACACGGTACTCAACAAGTAAACCTCTAAACACAAGCTAAGGGGATGAAATACGGGTACTCCTACCACCCCAACCGAACCTTCGAAACTACAACCTGCATAAAAATCAGTCCAACCTAACAACTCACAGTTTACATAGCACATAGCTCAACAACAAAACCTATACAAATTATATATCCGTAACAACAACACTTTGACAAATTACATATCCTCAACAATAATACTTTGGCAAATTACATATCCTCAACAACAACACTTTGACAAATTACATATTCTCAACAACAATACATTGACAAAATGCATTATATCATCAACAACATGCTCAGTATATATCAATCACAATTTCCGTAGAAAGGCATTCACAAGATCAACAAACACAATGTCAAGTAAACTAATGATAAGTATGTGCAATGCAATGGAATGCAATGTCAAGTATAATGATGCATGTTTGACCTAGTGATACTCACCCGTTGTCTCTCAGTCCGGGTTCCATGGAGCATATATCTGTCCAATGCATCTGTCGCAGCGCACGAGAAGACCCTCGATAATAGAAACTACGTCCCTCAAAATATAGTATCCATCGCGGCATGCGATACGTCCCTTGAAATATTAAATTATCTTTATGTTCTCATTCTTTCTCAATGCACATAACACTTGTCACAACCATGTCTCAGAATAATGCAAATGACACGTTCACACAAATAATGAGGAGAAGACCATTTTCATAACATTGAACAATTCACAGCAACACAAACATGATATCACATCAACAATGATTCAACAAGCCTTCAAACCTTTCTAAAAGCATCACTCATAAACAATTAATCACATTGCCTTTTGTTACCCCTTTTTCATCATTAGAATTAATAAATGTGGACAAGTAAACCCATCACCAAATTCCATTACTCCCAAACATATACCACAAGGAAATATACGTATTCCATACAGTTAACAAGAGTTTAGAAATCCACTTCCCTAAAATAATCAGGAATTCACTCCGAAACTTGAGCTTTCCACTTTCATCGAGCTTCCAAATAAGTGCAATCTATTCACATAACAATCACAACAAGATGTTGGACTAACAACACTCATATCACTATGTGTCTAGTTTAAACCCATAATCTCACCCAAATTCCGAATTAAGGTCCTAATTTTGATACTAATTAATGTAGCAACTCTCATATTTTCAAACTTCAAGCTTAGGGTTATGTTTTATTTTCTGCAAACTCACAAATGCTATAGTATTTATACAATACAACGCCCAATATATAATAAAATATACTAATATATCAAAACTTGAATCATAATTTATTCGAAGAACCCACATAACATAACTATTCTCAATTCAATTTAATCTTATAACATAAATTATAATGTAGTAAGTAATTTGAGGGGATAATGCACTAGTAATCCCTCAACCTATGCCCGAAATATCAGAGACAGACTTATGCTATACTAAGGTCCTATTACCCCCTGAACTTTTTTATTTATAATTTTCTACCATATTCGGCCTATGTGGCACTATCTTGTGGGTCCAACGCTGAATGACTTTTTTTCAAGCTAGTGCCACGTAGGCCTAAAAGGGGTAGAAAATTACTTGTAAAATAAGTTCAGGGGGTAATAGGACCTTAATATAGTATAATTTTGTCTCTAAAATTTCGGGCATAGGTTGAGGAGGTACTTGTGCTTTTTTCCTAATTTGAGAAAACCTATTTATTTTTATTATTATCATTATCATCTATCATATAACTTCAATATCACCCAATGATTAACTTGTCCAATCATCACATGTAATCATTGTTCAATTTATTACTCATATTAATCACTTAACAACACTCCCAGTCCAAAGATAAGGTCGTCAGATTTCAATTTTTATTTTTTAATTCAAAATTAGTTTCTCTTTTACAACCAATCACTTTTTGATAATCTATCTAAATAATAATAATAATAATAATAATAATAATAATAATAATAATGTACAATCCATATAAACAAGGGATAATGCACAAGTACAGGTTCTTAAATAAATCATCACTTTAGTCCATTAACTATCGATTAGATCAAATATCTACAATTACCCATCAAGTAATTATAAAAAATTAAACGAATAGTTCAAAATTTTCAAAAATTCCCTTAGGGTTAGGTCTTAATTTTCCTAAATAACTAAATTATATTTAAAAACTCTAAACCTAAATCCCAATTTATTAAAAATGATATGATAATTATACGGGAGGTTTGTCACAACAAGCTAGACATGAAAATAACTTAGGCACTAAATGATTAACGTCAACCTATTCAGGAATCATAAATCGTTGATATTATACACAATCTATCCGTATTATACAATGGTTAAATATTATAACATTATTATTAGTTTACTATAAAAGACATATCAATTCATACTTATTTGAATAGGACAAATATAATCGAAGCAACTGTGATAATGAGAAGTTCTCAACTTTAGTTCACCCTCATTCTAATAGAAAATTTGTATTTTGGGAATATATATACACTAAAATTCATTACCTGAAGATACAAGAATCTCCATTAGAGTTGCGGCATGAATGTGAAATAATACTACTGCTACAGCTTTCGTGCGCCGCTTTCAGGTTATTTTGAGTTTTTGGCTCAAACGTAATAATTCCCCTTTATTATGAATTTATTTTTTTACATGACCAAGCAGTTTAGGGTATTGAATATGATGGACTTGACCCATTAACGAGTTAATAAAATTAACTATTTAAAATTTTCTTGTTAATTAAATACTTGAAGTTCAAAGAGTAATTTAAAGTTTTCATTTAAATTTACGGAAAGAATCTTTTATGAAAAAGAGATGACTAGTGCTCAAAATGACATTACGGGTCATTACGTTATCCACCAATAAAAATCATGTTCGTCCTCAAACATAAAGAAAATAAATTTAAATACTAATAGATACCAAGAACTTGAGGTATGACATTCAGAGTCGTGTTCCTCTGTCCAAGTGAACTCATCTTTATGACAATTTCATCAAGTTCAACTACCAAGAAATGAAATTCCCAATCAAACTTTGGAAGATCTATAAATTAAGTGTGATTATCAAGCCTCAAACTAACTCCTGAACTCAATCTAATTGAAACCCATTGGACCATAACACAACCATCATGACGAATCTTTTCTCACATAACCAAGATAACATTCTGAATGGATACCGGCTACAACCAAAAGTAAATTTCAATCAGTTACCATGGACTCATAATGCTCTCCATCACGGATCTTATCATGATTTTCTTTTCACAACACAATCTTATCACTAGTTTGACTTACCAAAAATCTTCTCTTTAGACATTGGGTACTCATCACAGGAGAATCAAACTTATTTGACTCAAAGAATAATAAGATCAAATAAAAACCCAACAAGTTGTACGCTCTAGGATGCAAAACATTTAACAATAATATCGAATAACTATAACAATTCATGGAAGCTCTTCTATAAGTTCTCATAAGTAAGGTAGTGCATGTAGAATCACTAGTATCCTTCAACTATCTCAAACACACCAAATCTTCCATAACTGAAATGAACAAGTCTAACAAAGAATGCCCTCCTATGGGGAGAAAAATCACAGGATCGGTACACCCAATCTACCACTAGGAGCTCACCTATAGAAGTGAAAACACAGACGAATGTAGAAAGTGAATCATACTATAAACCGTGTCCATAATGAAGTAGTTGCTCACAAAAGAATATACAGAAGCAAGGTCGAATAACATAAGAAACTCCTTCCATTGGTCCTATATAAATAAAATTTCATTCATCTGACTCTATCCCATAATTTTTTTTAGCCACCCAAAATCAACCTGTCACGACCCAAAACGAGCCGCGAGTGGCACCCACACTTATACTACTATGTGAGCGAACCAACCAATCTAAACCCCAACATTTCAACCATAATAAACAAAATATAATGGGGAAGACTTAAAACTCAATACTTATTGTTCCCATAAACTGGAAGTCATCACCACAAGAACGTCTATCCTCAATTTACTAAATCTAAGAGTATCTAAGAAGCTAAAATAAGTTAAACAGCTAGTCCATGCCAGAACTTCAAGGCATCAAGACATGAATGAGAGAAAATCCAGTCCAAGCTAGGAACAATAGCTCACCCTGAAATCTGACGTGATGAAGACTGGCTAGAGTTGAGGACGAGTTGAAGTCGATATCACGTTTGCTGCACTCCACAAATAACA
>NC_028643.1:60451780-60455137 GCF_001406875.1 Solanum pennellii
TCTCAAAGAAAAGTAAAGGTGTCCCCCTACCGTTCCTTAAGACTCTACTAGACTCGTTCTTGTGTGATTGACCAACGAACCTGACGCTCTGATACCAACTTTGTCAAGACCCAAAACGAGCCGCGAGTGGCACCCACACTTATCCTACTATGTGAGCGAACCAACCAATCTAAACCCCAACATTTCAACCATAATAAACAAAATATAATGGGGAAGACTTAAAACTCAATACTTATTGTTCCCATAAACTGGAAGTCATCACCACAAGAACGTCTATCCTCAATTTACTAAATCTAAGAGTATCTAAGAAGCTAAAATAAGTTAAACAGCTAGTCCATGCCAGAACTTCAAGGCATCAAGACATGAATGAGAGAAAATCCAGTCCAAGCTAGGAACAATAGCTCACCCTGAAATCTGACGTGATGAAGACTGGCTAGAGTTGAGGACGAGTTGAAGTCGATATCACGTTTGCTGCACTCCACAAATAACATAGAAGAAAATTATAAGTAGGGGGTCAGTACAAGGCACAAGTACTGAGTAGGTATCATCGGCAACTCAAAATAGAAAGCAATATATATCGAGTAATACATAAAACCAACCAAATACTTAACAGGTGATAGCAACAAGTATAAGAATCATTTACAACAACACCAAACACATCTATGAGGACTCAAGCCTCCACACCATACTCTTTTTGAAAAATAGGTTTCTTTAAAATCCGAGTATGTTAGCATAATTCAAGATTCATTCTCTTTGTTCTTCTTGTGTCGGAACGTGACACTCCGATCCTCTACTACTATGTGTCGGAACGTGACACTCCGATCCCCTACTATCCTGGTGTCGGAACATGACCCTCCGATCCCCTACTATCCTGGTATCGGAACGTGACACTCCGATCCTCTACTATCCTGGTGTCGGAACGTGACACTCCGATCCCCTAATTCTCATTCTTTTAATTCATCAAGCCTTCTTTTATACCAAGACAGCATCATTAACAAAGTGGATTTAAGATTTAAGATTCACAGCCTCATCTTTCCATTCCATTACAATTACATAATCACATCATGCAAGCACACAATCAAGAATATAGAAGACTTTACAATACTACCCAATACATATCAATCGCTATTTAGAGTTTACTATGAGATAGTATAAACCATAACCTACCTCCACCGAAGAATTCGTGATCACGCAAGCTACTCCTCAAAATCTTTGCTTTCCTCTTCGTTCTCTCTTCTCTCGCTCGTTCGTTCTCCCTTTCTCCCTCTGTTCTTTCTATTTTTCTTATTCAAACCCTTTTTCTTTTACCCTAATTGTCATATAATTAAGTATAAAAGATGATAAAAATAACCCACTATTTATTTCAAGGTTATCTCCTTTAACCCCCAAGTAATTGAATTATTAACATTAACCCACTAACTTTATAATTATAAGCATGAATAGTCCAAAACGCCCCTTAAAAAATTTTAACAGAAATCCGACCCAGTCAGGGTTACGCAGCCTGTGACGGTCCGTCATGACTGTGATGGTCCGTCCTGCAGGTCCGTCATAAAGTTCAGAGAGTTAATTCTGTAGAAAGATTTGTGACGGTCCGTCGTGCCAACGGCAGTCTGTCGTGCCAACGGCAGTCCGTCCTGCCATTCCGTCGTGAAGTTCAGAGAGTTGATCTCAGTGCCCAAATTTTTGGAATCTAAGTGTTTTGGAATGAGACCCCCTCGACGGTCCGTCGTGCCCATGACGGTCCGTCGTGGGATCCGTCGACCCAGACAGTCATTACCAGAAATAAACTCTACTGCTCAAAACGACTAAACAGGTCGTTACAATAGATACCAATTTACCCATCGTTCGTCCTCGAACGATCACAAGAAGAAAAACAAGGGCGAAAAGGAGTACCTGAATCTGTAAACAGGTGTGGGTATCTTTCTTGCATATCAGCCTCCTTCTCCCAAGTGGACTCTTCAACTGGTCGATTCTTCCATTGAACTTTGATGGATGCAATCTCCCTTGATCTCAACTTGCGGATTTCTCTATCTAGAATGGAAACAGGCTCCTCCTCATCAGACAAATTCTCATCAAGAAGAACTGAATCCCAACGAATAATGTAGTTTCCATCCCCATGGTATCTTTTAAGCATAGACACATGAAATACCGAGTGCACTCCTGAGAGTCCTGGAGGCAAGGCTAATTCATAAGACACCTCCCCTACTCGCTTAAGTACTTCAAATGGTCCAATATACCTTGGGCTTAGCTTACCTCTCTTACCAAACCGCATCACACCCTTCATGGGTGAAACTTTCCGCAAAACTTGTTCACCCTCCATGAGCTCCAAGTCTCTCACCTTTCGATCTGCATATTCCTTCTGTCTACTCTGAGCTGCTAAAAGCTTTTCTTGAATAGATTTCACTTTCTCTAATGAATCCCTCAAAAGATCAGTACCCCAAGGTCTAACCTCAAATGCATCAAACCAACCAATGCGAGACCTACATCTCCTCCCATACAATGCTTCGAATGGGGCCATATCAATACTTGAGCGATAGCTATTATTGTATGAGAACTCTGCTAAGGGTAAGAAGTTATCCCAATGACCACCAAATTCTATCACACATGCACGAAGCATATCCTCCAATACCTGAATCATTCCCTCATACTGACCATCGGTTTGAGGGTGGAAGGCAGTACTTAGATCAAACTTAGTACCTAATTCAGCATGCAATGTTCTCCAAAATTTAGAAGTAAATTGCGTACCTCTGTCTGATATAATGGAAATGGAACTCCATGCAATCGAACAATCTCTGAGATATAGAGTTTGGCTAACTTCTCTGCATTGTAAGTCACCTTGACCGGAATGAAGTGAGCAGACTTAGTTAATCTGTCCACAATTACCCAAATAGAATCAGACTTACCCAATGTCTTTGGAAGACCAACGACGAAGTCCATTGCAATTCTCTCCCACTTCCATTCAGGAATGGGCATTCTCTTAAGTGTTCCTCCGTGCCTCTGGTGTTCATACTTTACCTGCTGACAATTCGGGCATTGGGCGACAAAATCAACAATATCACGCTTCATCCTACTCCACCAAAAATGTTGCTTTAGGTCATGATACATCTTGGTTGAACCAGGATGTATAGAATATCCTGAACTATGAGCCTCTGTAAGAATAGTGTGGAGCAAATCATCAATACGAGGCACACATACCCTTCCATTAATCCTCAACACACCTTCCTCATCGATTTTTGCTTCTTTAGCCTCTCCTCGCAACACCTTATCTCGAATCCGAATCAGTTTCTCATCAGTAAACTGCTTTCCCTTAATCTTGTCAAGAAAGGAAGATCTTGCCTCCACACGGGCCAAAAATCG
>NC_028643.1:60456496-60457977 GCF_001406875.1 Solanum pennellii
CCAAACCAGAATAGGATGCATCACAATAAACAATAAAATTCTTGCCTTCCACTGGCAAGGTAAGAATTGGTGCAGTAGTCAACAAGGTCTTGAGATTCTGGAAGCTTTCTTCACATTCATCCGACTATACAAATGGAACATTCTGCTTAGTCAAGTTTGTCAATTGGGAAGCAACCGAAGAAAATCCCTTGACAAATCGACGGTAGTAGCTCCAGTTTGCCCGTCACCCGGCCGTTTTGGTGACCACCATTACCTCGGCCACCACGTCCTCCAGAATGACGGCCTCTTCCATGACCACCTCTACCTCTGACTATTGGGGGTCTGTAACTCTGTTTTGGGCAATACTTCCTAATGTGTCCATTCTCCCCACATCCATAACACTCTCTGGATTCAAGCATAGGTCTCTGTGAGAATGACGAAGTATGGGGGTAACCTCCAAACTCAGAGGAATGTTGGCTGGTCTGCGATGGACCCCCAGCTACAGCCTGCAATGAAGACTGAATAGGTCGGGCTGGGTAACCTCCGGAACCCTGCCCTCTAGAGTAAGAACCATTAAACTCACCTCCCTTACGAAACTTCTTAGATGTCGATGCCATGGTGAAGTTGTCTGGCTTCACCCCCTCCACTTCTATCACAAATCTACCACCTCCTTAAAGGATTTTGCTGCAGCAGCTACCTGTAAGGTTGAAATCTGCAAATCTGATCTCAATCCCTTCACGAAACGGCGAATCCGCTCTTGTCGACTGAAGCAAAGTTGGGTGGCATACCTGGATAGCTCACGAAACTTAGCCTCATAAGCAGTAACCGACATCCTGCCTTGCTCTAGGCTTAGGAACTCATCTCTCCTCATATCCCTCAAAGTCCGGGGTATATACTTCTCCATAAACAAGCTAGAGAATGATGCCCAAGTCATAGGTGGTGACTGTGCTGGTTGACACTCAACATATGACCGCCACCACATTTTGGCGTTCCCCTGAAACTGATAGGTCACAAACTCAACGCCAAACCGTTCTACTATGCCCATCTTATGTAGAAGCTCATGACAATCAACCAGGAAGTCATAGGCATCCTCAGATCCAGCACCCTTGAAGACTGGAGGTTTCAATTTCAAGAACTTAGTGAAAAGTTTGTGCTGATCACTCGTCATTATAGGCCCTGTAGTCAGTCAAGGAAACGTGCCTATTTCCAATGAGGCATCCATGCGGGGAGCCACAGCAGCTGCATGTTGTACTCCCGAAACCTGAGGTGCTGGTGCAGAAAACACTGGAGGTGTCTGGCCTTGATCAGATAACCCGCTAAGATAAGCAAGAACCTGATTAATCATCTCTGGGGTAGGTTGGGGTAGTAATTCCTCATTCTGCACTTTCACATTTTCCCCTTCCTCACCCTCTATTACTATTTCCTCAGTCGGTGGAGGATTCACCGCCCTAGTACTAGCTGGGCCAGGTGCTTGTCCTCTTCCTCTAGAGGACGTCCTCCCG
>NC_028643.1:60458494-60504068 GCF_001406875.1 Solanum pennellii
AGTACTGAGTAGGTATCATCGGCCAACTCAAAATAGAAAGCAATATATATCGAATAATACATAAAACCAACCAAATACTTAACGGGTGATAGCAACAAGTATAAGAATCATTTACAACAACACCAAACACATCTATTAGGAATCAAGCCTCCACACCATACTCTTTTTGAAAAATAGGTTTCTTTAAAATCCGAGTATGTTAGCATAATTCAAGATTCATTCTCTTTGTTCTTCTTGTGTCGGAACGTGACACTCCGATCCTCTACTATCCTGGTGTCGGAACGTGACACTCCGATCCCCTACTATCCTGGTGTCGGAACGTGACACTCCGATCCCCTACTATCCTGGTGTCGGAACGTGACACTCCGATCCCCTACTATCCTGGTGTCGGAACGTGACACTCCGATCCCCTACTATCCTGGTGTCGGAACGTGACACTCCGATCCCCTACTATCCTGGTGTCGGAACGTGACACTCCGATCCCCTACTATCCTGGTGTCGGAACGTGACACTCCGATCCCCTACTATCCTGGTGTCGGAACGTGACACTCCGATCCCCTACTATCCTGGTGTCGGAACGTGACACTCCGATCCCCTACTATCCTGGTGTCGGAACGTGACACTCCGATCCCCTACTATCCTGGTGTCGGAACGTGACACTCCGATCCCCTACTATCCTGGTGTCGGAACGTGACACTCCGATCCCCTACTATCCTGGTGTCGGAACGTGACACTCCGATCCCCTACTATCCTGGTGTCGGAACGTGACACTCCGATCCCCTACTATCCTGGTGTCGGAACGTGACACTCCGATCCCCTACTATCCTGGTGTCGGAACGTGACACTCCGATCCCCTACTATCCTGGTGTCGGAACGTGACACTCCGATCCCCTACTATCCTGGTGTCGGAACGTGACACTCCGATCCCCTACTATCCTGGTGTCGGAACGTGACACTCCGATCCCCTACTATCCTGGTGTCGGAACGTGACACTCCGATCCCCTACTATCCTGGTGTCGGAACGTGACACTCCGATCCCCTACTATCCTGGTGTCGGAACGTGACACTCCGATCCCCTACTATCCTGGTGTCGGAACGTGACACTCCGATCCCCTACTATCCTGGTGTCGGAACGTGACACTCCGATCCCCTACTATCCTGGTGTCGGAACGTGACACTCCGATCCCCTACTATCCTGGTGTCGGAACGTGACACTCCGATCCCCTACTATCCTGGTGTCGGAACGTGACACTCCGATCCCCTACTATCCTGGTGTCGGAACGTGACACTCCGATCCCCTACTATCCTGGTGTCGGAACGTGACACTCCGATCCCCTACTATCCTGGTGTCGGAACGTGACACTCCGATCCCCTACTATCCTGGTGTCGGAACGTGACACTCCGATCCCCTACTATCCTGGTGTCGGAACGTGACACTCCGATCCCCTACTATCCTGGTGTCGGAACGTGACACTCCGATCCCCTACTATCCTGGTGTCGGAACGTGACACTCCGATCCCCTACTATCCTGGTGTCGGAACGTGACACTCCGATCCCCTACTATCCTGGTGTCGGAACGTGACACTCCGATCCCCTACTATCCTGGTGTCGGAACGTGACACTCCGATCCCCTACTATCCTGGTGTCGGAACGTGACACTCCGATCCCCTACTATCCTGGTGTCGGAACGTGACACTCCGATCCCCTACTATCCTGGTGTCGGAACGTGACACTCCGATCCCCTACTATCCTGGTGTCGGAACGTGACACTCCGATCCCCTACTATCCTGGTGTCGGAACGTGACACTCCGATCCCCTACTATCCTGGTGTCGGAACGTGACACTCCGATCCCCTACTATCCTGGTGTCGGAACGTGACACTCCGATCCCCTACTATCCTGGTGTCGGAACGTGACACTCCGATCCCCTACTATCCTGGTGTCGGAACGTGACACTCCGATCCCCTACTATCCTGGTGTCGGAACGTGACACTCCGATCCCCTACTATCCTGGTGTCGGAACGTGACACTCCGATCCCCTACTATCCTGGTGTCGGAACGTGACACTCCGATCCCCTACTATCCTGGTGTCGGAACGTGACACTCCGATCCCCTACTATCCTGGTGTCGGAACGTGACACTCCGATCCCCTACTATCCTGGTGTCGGAACGTGACACTCCGATCCCCTACTATCCTGGTGTCGGAACGTGACACTCCGATCCCCTACTATCCTGGTGTCGGAACGTGACACTCCGATCCCCTACTATCCTGGTGTCGGAACGTGACACTCCGATCCCCTACTATCCTGGTGTCGGAACGTGACACTCCGATCCCCTACTATCCTGGTGTCGGAACGTGACACTCCGATCCCCTAATTCTCATTCTTTTAATTCATCAAGCCTTCTTTTATACCAAGACAGCATCAATAACAAGTGGATTTAAGATTTAAGATTCACAGCCTCATCTTTCCATTCCATTACAATTACATAATCACATCATGCAAGCACACAATCAAGTATATAGAAGACTTTACAATACTACCCAATACATATCATTCGCTATTAAGAGTTTACTATGAAATAGCATAAACCATAACCTACCTCCACCGAAGAATTCGTGATCACGCAAGCTACTCCTCAAAACCTTTGCTTTCCTCTTCGCTCTCTCTTCTCTCGCTCGTTCGTTCTCCCTTTCTCCCTCTGTTCTTTCTATTTTTCTTATTCAAACCCTTTTTCTTTTACCCTAATTGTCATACAATTAAGTATAAAAGATGATAAACATAACCCACCATTTATTTCAAGGTTATCTCCTTTAACCCCCAAGTAATTGAATTATTAACATTAACCCACTAACTTTATAAGTATAAGCAGGAATAGTCCAAAACGCCCCTTAAAACTTTTAACAGAAACCCGACCCAGTCAAGGTTACGCAGCCTGTGACGGTCCGTCATAACTGTGACGGTCCGTCCTGCAGGTCCGTCATAAAGTTTAGAGAGTTAATTCTGTAGAAAGATTTGTGACGGTCCGTCGTGCCAACGACGGTCCGTCTTGCCATTCCGTCGTGAAGTTCAGAGAGTCGATCTCAGTGCCCAATTTTTCGGAANAATTTTCAGAATCTAAGTGTTTTGGAACGAGACCCCCTCGACGGTTCGTCGTGCCCACGACGGTTCGTCGTGCCCACGACGGTCCGTCGTGGGATCCGTCGACCCTGACAGTTATTACCNTAGACGGTCCGTCGTGCCCATGACGGTCCGTCGTGGGATCCGTCGACCCAGACAGTCATTACCAGAAATAAACTCTACTGCTCAAAACGACTAAACAGGTCGTTACACAACCCGTCTGATCTCCATTACCTTTTTTATATATATTCAATTTATCAAACTCTACGTACTGATCAATTTTTCACTCTCAACCCGCTATTAATATCAAAGTCTTCTTACAAAGCACATTGTCGTCTCTAAGAAATTCAAAATATGACTCCTCTTTTTATGTAGTCATTTCATGATAGATTCAGGTCTTNAATCCCAACGAATAATGTAGTTTCCATCCCCATGGTATCTTTTCAGCATGGACACATGAAATACCGGGTGCACCCCTAACAGTCCTGGAGGTAAGGCTAATTCATACGCTNCTATCCATTGAGATCAAACTATTGAATCACATCAAATATCAATTGTACGAAATATTTTACCAACGAAGTTTCAACTACCATTAGAAGCATCATCTACCTTATGTAATAATTTACAAAAACTCTTGATCACCTCATTAATTCTATATACTATGAGCACATAACCTCTATTCACCATTAAATGTCTAGGTAATAACTCATAACAGTCTGTATACTCCCATCAACAAAGTAGTTTCATTTCCCTCGAATTTCTTATTAACCATGTAGAACGGTAGGTCCACACTGTCGAAAATTCATAAGTTACCTATTATGTTTTGAATAATCTAGCTCGACATATTCACATAAAATCATTCACACGTCATTACTTGTCACCCAAACTAAAACTCCATCTTTATAAAAATCGTTGATAGAACCGTGATAAGTCTACTAGACCAATTGACATTCACAGTCAGAGAACTTATATATGAAAATTCATACAACCTTCATTTAAAAAAAAAATCTGTATAAGAGGTCTTACTCCTTTACATCTCTTAAATTCTTTCATAATAAATTTTTTTAAATATCATGAACTCTTTAATACACCAAAATTTTATTTTTTTCGCCGACTCACTTAATAATTGAACAATAATCCATAAAATTTAACGTTATACTCTAAACCAAAACCTTATGTGAAAACCTCGCTTAGATTCTTTACAATCAAAAGGAATAAACTTTACGACTAAAATCATGCACAAGTCCTTCCAAATGCTCAATACCCGATCCAATCAATCATTTCTTACCTTACCGATTCATACCTTGATAAAAACACACTACTACAAACCCAAACTCAAAATGAAATGTAACACAATTCCTTTATTTATCAACATTATATTATAACTTGAAGATTTGTATGAATTCACGTATATCTTATCATTGATTGCCTCCCCATCGACCTTATCACATCTTTTGCTAAAAATTCAACCGTACTAATTACCAAACTGAAAAGCACAAAAAAAATTATAATCACACTCGAGTTGAACATCTAAATACTCATTTCTCTAGTTTTATCCATTATTTTTTAACCAATATGATGAATCCGTAAAACAATCACAATAATCTAGCAAGACACATGAAATAATCACATGTCTTTGAATCTAATTATACAGTCTTACTGAAGATACATAGAATTTTTGCCCCTACAATTAGAGTAAATATTCATGTTGTCACCTTCTTTTGAAGGCTAAACTACATCATACTAATTCTTTCCATTTATGACTCCAACTCCTTTTATTCTATTCAAGGAATGTTTCAACACATCCTATAACTTTCTATGAAACATAGTTACGCATCAAATAGTAGCAAATCACAACCTTAGGTACTCACAAGTCTTTCTTGCAATACAAAAGATCATTTAACCATCAATTTTTACTATATAGTTGCATCTCAATTCCAATTCATCACGAACTCTTATTACCATCATGTTCAGTTACCTCTTGTCATTACAAAAAGTTAACCTTATTATCGACATGACACCTCGAACCCGACAATATCAACAAAAATAAAAGGACTAACCCAATTTCATATGCATTTTTTTCCTAAAATCTTCAATTACCTTCACTTAAATATACTCTTTGGGACTTTCTTTACTATAAAATTTTAATTTGGGGTATCTATCCATTCCTTTGGACCTTAAGATGAAATCATTGGTCCTCATTTAGAACCCTCGGGATACACTTCTTAACTTAATACATTAATACCATATCACAATCCACCACTAAATTCTATCTTATACGCGCTTCTTAATATCAAACATTTGTAATAACAACCTAATTGGTTTCACAAATGTGGATGCAACATCGAATCTCATTATATGAGCATGTGATACAATTGATAACTCTTTAACTAGTTAGTATTTACACTTTACAATCAACATATCTGTTTAAATATACCACTAATATCACATCGTAATAAAAATATAAGATCCACCACTAGAACATATCATCCCTACAGAGCAGATCATATCCAAATAGGTCACACATTTCTACCCATCGAATAGTTGTAAAATACTACAAAATTGGTTTCGTATCTAGCCCAAGCTATATGTATTCTTTCATAGGGTAGGTCAATATCAAAAGTAGCCCACTGCATAACTCTAACAATGTAAGCATTGATACTATTCTAGTAGAAATTCTAACCTTAATTGATGCATCATTATTCTCATCATTTCCGAAGCAACCCATGCATGTTGTGATAACTTTACTAATTGTAGTTTCAAATGTTTCATGTACACTATCCAACCATCTCTTTAATCATTTTACTTTCAATTGTTAAACCACTCTAATTATCATATATACCACACAAGTACTATTCATTTTACTAGGGTAACTAAGCACACACGACCCTTTCAAACAGTTGAATATTCTAAATCTAACCACTCATTTTTTTAATTATTATATTACTTCCATCTTAATATAAGATTCAACATTCAAATCATACATGAAATCAACTACTCACATGAGGAATCACGCACGAGTCATCAAATAATACCGAGAGAGAGAGAGAGAGAGTAATGAAGCGATAAGAATTGAAATCGGACTAAGTATGCACGATATAGATCCAAGAAGTGAAGATTTTCCCTAAAAGTCATTATAGCCTCTCGAAGATAAGTACAGGCGTCTCTGTACCGAACTTTAAGACTCTACTTAGACTCGGCTTGTACACACGTGAGACCTATGAACATGGAGCTATGATACCATTATTATCACGACCCAAAATAGACTTGAGGATACTCGTCTTATCCAACATAGACAAGTCAGCCTAAAACACAACTAATACAATAAAATGGGGAAAATTTACTACAACTTAAATTATACCTCAAAACCTTATTGTCACGTGTACAAGCCTCTAATGTTTTACAATTGAATTAAAAGAAAATATAGGTCTCATATGACATTTTTTCTAGAGTAGAACAAAATCATAAACAGGATTAAGAAGGTCTGCCGAGATGACAAACAGCTACCTCAAAAATCTCCAAGAAGCCTCGAAAAATAAGAGAATATATCACAAAGGTCTTGGCTAATAACCTACAAAAAAATTCTAGAAGCAAGGGGTGAGTATCAAATCACACGGTACATAGCAAGTAAACCTCTAAACACAAGATAAGAGGATGAAATACGGGTACTCCTACCAGCCCAACCGAACCTCCAAAACTACAACCTACATAAAAATCAGTCCAACCTAATAGCTCACAATTTACATAGCGCATAGCTCAACAACAACACCTATAAAAGTTACATATCCTTAACAACAACACTTTGACAAATTACATATCCTCAACAAAGACACTTTGGCAAATGACATATCCTCAACAACAACACTTTTACAAATTACATATCCTCAACAACAATACTTTGACAAAATGCATTATATCATCAACAACAAGCTCAGTATTTATCAATCACAAGTTCCACAGAAAGGCATTCACAATATCAGCAAACACAATATCATGTAAACTAATGATAAGTATGTGCAATGCAATGGAATGCAATGTGAAGTATAATGATGCATGTTTGACCTAGTGATACACACCCGTTGTCTCTTAGTTTGGGACCCATGGGGGACATATCTGTCCATGCATCTGTCGTGGCGCACGACAAACCCTCAATAATAATAACTATTGCGACATGCGATACGTCCCTCAAAATATAGTATTCATTGTGGTGCGCAATATGTCCCTCGAAATGGTACATCATCTTTAAATTATCATTCTTTCTCATTGCACATAACACTTGTCACAACCATGTCTCAGAATAATGCAGATGATATCTTCACACAATTAATGACGAGATAACCATTTTCATAACTTTGCACAATACAGAGCAACACAAACATGATATCACATCAACAATGATTCAACAAGCCTTCAAGCATTCTCATCACACAAACAATTAATCACATTGCCTTTTGTTACCCCTTTTTCATCATTAGAATTAATCAATGTGGACAAGTCAACCCATCACAAAATCCCATTACTCCCAAACATATAACACAAGGAAATATACTGTCACGCCCCAAGCTACCCCCGAGACGCGGACACGGAACCTAGGACCAGAAGTGATCCCAAGCTAACACCGCAGGCATGATCATGAGCATACTAAAGATAACAAACTATTGCAGAAGCTAAATCATACATAAAATGAAAAGATGGGGAATACCCATATTCTATAATTGAGATATTTGAAAACAATGAGTTTAATACAAAAGAAATATCAACACAATACTAAGCTGAATCTAACTATGTCTGAAAATACCCTCTACAGTAGACTTGAAATACTGGGACAAGCCCCAGCTAAATCTAGCAAAAATTGAAACTAAATGACTAATGACTAAAATAGAACTCATGATTGTTGTCCTCGGAGAATGAGGACTCACCATTGAATATGCTGAACTGGAGATCGGGAAATCAATCTATGCGTGACTGGAAGATGAGAACCTGAAACTACATCACGAGAATATGTAGCGCACGTATGCGTCAGTACTTGAAAGATATTGAGCATGTAAAATAGAGTAAAGCTGAAATAAAACATAACAAAACAAGCACAAAAATAAGTATAATAATCTGGACGTGATGTGCTGATTTCTGAGCTAACTGGATGCAATGAGCAATTTATAACATGCTGAAAGTGAATACTGAATATACTAATAATTGGTCAATGCAGAGAGTCTGACTGAACTGTGGGAGCTACTAATAACCGATAATAAAACCACATGAGCTAAATATGGAGTCCGATGTTACGCCCCATCGAGAGGACCCAATATACCCTGCCAAAGGTATAAAGGCATGTTGGCGTGATCACTTAACTGATTGCCCACAGAGGGGACTTAAAACCTACTTGGCTAGTAGTTTTGGGACTATTGGGTACGCTAAACCGTAGTCCAACTCGGTATTATGCTACTCCCAATGAATTCTGTAAATTAACTAATTATTTCTGAATTTCTATTAATACTGAATAGCTCAAAACTGAACATGCAAACTGAGAATGCAACAATTAATCTGGTAATTATGCATTTCTAACTGAGGCATGTATATCTGAAATGTCTGAAATATATGACCTAGCATGTGTAATTCAAGAACTAAAGAAATACAAAGCTAGGGTTCCGAAATTCAAGCGATAATCTGAGTAATAACATGATAATTTGATTTGGAACATATATATTTAATAAATTCATGAAGTTATATCAAAGTTCTAGAAACCCTAGGCTTAATCATGATAAGAGAATCAAGAACTAACTGAAACTAAGGACCCAATGGGTGAAAGGAACCCACTATTGAAATCCCACATACCTGGTGATGAAATCCACGGAAAAATATTTATGTTTTGGGGCTAGAACTTCTGGATCTTGTGGCGTTCTTGAACTAGGGTTGTTGAGCTTTTGTTTTCTCCTCTCTTGCTTCTAAGTTTCTAAGTTTTGATTTAATGATTTGACTTGGATATGTTTTAATCGTGGGTGTAGGCTTAAATGACTAAAATATGATGATTTAGGGTCAAGACGACGTAACTTAGGGTTTAAACGGAGTGAGAAAGGTCAAAAAGACCACTGGGAAGGTTGCTGTCAGGACTCACGACGGCCAGGACTGACGGTTTGTCGTGTGCCCGACGCCCCGTCGTTGGGTCCGTCGTTAGGGCCTATTCGACAGGCCTTTATTAAAATCGGCATAACGTTATACTCAAAGGTCTAATTATTGCAAGGTCGGTGGCTATGGAAAGATTATTCAATTATCTATCTCTGGTTAGGTCATGGGAGACCTAATTCATTTTTTTCTAAGAGTTATGATCATTTTAAGTTGACCCAACTGCATTTCCCCTTAACTGGCTGCAAATTTTCCCCTACGAACCGTAGCTCCACCTACGAACTATGTTGGTCATCTATAGATCTTGTCAGAGAGTGGTTGAATAGAGTCTTGATCGACGGTCACAGACTACGGACCGTCGTTTGACCTATGCACCATATGTTCGTCCGTCGTCCAAGACTTAACCAATTTTTCTAGGATGAAATTTTTGGGAGTTTCTGATCCCATCGACGGTTGTGCAGGACGGACAGTGGTTCAGGCTACGGTCCGCCGATGCCATCGTTGGTAGCACCTGCAGATTTTTCTAAAAATTTAATTTTTGGTCTGTTTTGGCTACGGGGTGTTACATATACGCATTCCATACACTTAACAAGAGTTTAGAAATCCACTTGCCTCAAATAATCAAGAATTCACTCTGAAACTTGAGCCTTCCACTTTCATTGAGCTCCCAAATAAGTGCAATCTATTCACATAACAATCACAATAAGATGTTGGGCTAACAACATTCATATCACTATGTGTCTAGTTTAGACCAAAAAACTCATCCAAATTCCTAATCAAGTTCCTAATTTTGATATCAATTAATATAGCAACTCTCATATTTTCAAATTTCAAGCTTAGGGTTATGTTTTATTTTCTCCAAACTCATAAATGTAATAGTATTTGTATAATACAATTCGCCCAATATGCAATAAAATATACCAATATATGAAAACTTGATTATAATATTATTTGAAGAACCCACATAACATAACTATTCTCAATTCAATTTAATCTTATAACTTAAATTATAATGTAGTAAGTAATTTGAGAAAACCTATTTATTTTTATTATTTTCATTATCCATCTAGCATATAACTTCAACATCACCCAATGATAACTTGGACAATCATCACTTGTAATCATTGTTCAATTGATTACTTCTATTAATAACTTAACAACATTCCCAAGTCCAAAGATAAGGTTATCATATTTCAATTTTAATTTTAAATTCACAATTAGTTTTTCTTTTACAACCAATCACTTTTTGATAATCTACCTAAATAATAATAATAATAATAATAATGATAATAATAATAATAATAATAATAATAATAATAATAATAATGTACAATCCATATATACAATACAAGATTAGTCGATGTGTGCATACCTTATTCATTCTCGATCTTGTATCTCCAGTGGGTTATTAGCGGTCATCGATTTGTGTTACCAATAATAAAAAAAAACATCTTTTAAATTATTCTAATAAATAGGTCAAGTTGTATATCTTCTTAAATAAATGATCACTTTAGTCCATTAACTATCGAATAAATTAAATATCTACAATTACCCATCAACTAATTATCTTAAGTTAAACGAATAGTTCAAAATTTTCAAAAATGGCCTATGGATTAAGTCCCAATTTATCAAAATTCTTATGATAATTATACAGGAGGTTTGTCACCAGAAGCTAGACATGAAAATAAGTTAGGCACTAAATGATTAATGTCAACATATTCAAGAATCATAAATCGTTAATATTTTACGCATTCTAACCTTAATACACAATGATGGAATATTACGAAATTATTATTATTTTACTATAAAAGACATATATCAATTCATACTTATTTGAATAGGATAAATATAATCAAAGTCAATTGTGATAATGAGAAGTTCTCAGCTTTAGTTCACCCTCATTCTAATAGAAAAATTATATTATTGGGAATATATATATACTCAAATTAATTACCTGAAGCTACAAGAATCTCCATTAGAGTGGCGGCATGAATGAGAAATACTACTACTGCTACAGCTTTCATGCACCGCTTTAAGGTTATTTCGAGTTTTTGACTCAAATATAATAATTCCCATTTATTATGAATTTATTTTTTTTCATGACCAAGTGGACAAGGGTATTGAATATGATGGACTTGACCCATTAATCACTTACTAAAGTTAACTATTTAAAATTTGCTCGTTAATTAAATACTTGTAATTCAAAGAGTAATTTAAAATTCTCATTTAAATTTATGAAAAGAATCTTTTACGAAAAAGAGATGACTAGTTATCAAAATGATATTACGGGTCATTACACAAATACATCAAAAAAAAAAAAATGGTATGTGTTCGAAAAAATAGGACAGCATGTCATGACCGAGAGAATTCAATACGAGCTTGAACGAATGACTCACCCTGGAACCTGATATGCTGGAGATTGACTAGAGTTGAGGGCGAGTCAAATTTTTTGTTATACTTACTGCACTCCGTAAAAGGAAAACAAAGTAAAACACAAGTAGGGCTCAAAGCGGGCAACATGTACTGAGTAGGTATAATTGGCCAACTCAAAATAGAAACTAATATACAATGAATAATAGTATGAACTTAGCACTTAACAGGTGATAAGCGACAAATAACATGAACCAGTGCCAACAACACTAAAGTAAGTATGTAATAAGTCTAACAATATAAAGATCATCCATAAGGACTCATGCCTCCAACAAAACCATTTGGGGAATTGAGTTCTTTGAGATTGAGTACATTCTGTTAATTTAATATTTTTTTCTTTAATACTATCGTGTCGGAACGTGACACTCCGATCCAATTATTACGTGTCAGAACATGACACTCCATCCAAAAATATCGTGTCGGAAAGTGACACTTCGATCCATGAATACCGTATCGGAACGTGACACTCCGGTCTCAAAATGTTGTGTCAGAACATGACACTCTAATCCAAGAATATTGCATCGGAACGTGACACTTCGATAAAAAAAAATCATGTCGGAATGTGACACTCAGATCCAAGAATTCATTATCGGAACGTGACACTCCGATCCAATTACACTATTAATTTATCATTTGTTATCACCAATTTCAATTCATTGATAATATTTCATCAAGCTTTCTTTATTGAAGTCATCACTTTGATAAAGAGGTTCAAGAATATAAATTCCACGGTCTCAGGATTTCTGACCAATCACAAAATACACAACCAAGCCACACAACCACACAATCAAGTACATAAAAAAAAGTCACAATATCATTCAATGCATATTAATCACTATCAAGAGTTTATTTTCAAATAGCATAAAACATAACCTACCTTCATCGAAGAACCGAAGTCAAGCAAACTACTACTTCTTCAATATTTTTCCTTTCCCTCAATGCCTCCGAACCTTTAGAATCTATCATATATCTATACATAATTTGTAAGTTAACAAATTTATAAACACTCAAAACTACAATCAATTTCCTAAAGTTCAAGCCTAAGAGTTTCCTAAATTCCTCCCATTAACATAACTTTAATGTAATGTAGTTCATATAATATACTAAACCTTATATTTAATTACCTATCACAATATATCAAAACCTGTATCATTACGAACTACTAAAACTACATATCCAATAGAATCGATGATATTCTCTTTTCTGCAATTTTTTGCAATTAATACAACGTAAATTTGTAAAACTAATTAAGTAAAATAACCCATCACTATATGGGTATTAAGATACCATATACTAATGTCCATAACTTACGTGATTTGCCATCAGGTTTCAACCCAATTTGTTTTATAACATCAACAATTAAACGAAGCCTATATTCGCCAATCACTGTAATATCCAATCTTTTCAAATTGAAATTTCCCACACTGCATATTCTAAACATTAACTTTCTATTCTTGGCCAATATAATTCCATACTTATTCCTACCATTAATTAATAATAAGTATAAATTATAGGAACCACATATTATAAATACAAAATGACCATTTATCCCTTCAAGAATTGAAATTACTAAAAATCCCTTAAAAATCAAAGAAGCGGGATACATCACTCTGGCACGGGATACATAAGTACTGATACATCATAGTTAAAAGCTGCTGCGATTAATTAGGATTAATTACCGTGATTTCAGTTATTATTAACTGAAATCACGTAATTAATGGTCTTCAGTTTGTGTAACTGATTAGTAAATTCAAATTTTAAATCAGATTAGCTTCATAACTCAAAATTATTCTTGTAAAGGTTGATCTGCATACTAAGAATTCAAAAAAAAAAAAGGATTTGAAGATGAATATCTTTATTCTGCTGTAGCATTCTGGAATTTGGGTAAGCGATATTAATTATGAAGGTTACAAAATTGATGGAATTGTTGTTGGCCATTCCATTTCATTTGTGAATCTGAAAACGTTGATTTTAGCAGAGCTTGAGATCGACAGTGCTACAAAGGATATTGAAATACGATACATTGTCGAGGGAAGCTCATGTCCGTTGAAAATAAAAAAACGACATGGGTGTGAAGCTTTATTTCGAAGTGAAAAAGAATGCATCTGGAATTGGCATGTATCCGCTTTGTATTGATACAACCGATAAAATTGTTGGGGATATACGTAATTTTGATTGTTCATCAGGTGAAGTCGTATGCGTGGAAGGTACCGAAAGAGATACTGAAGCTCTTGCTCTGGTCGAGTCGAGAATTTGTGACATTGATTATATTCCAGAATTAAATGCTACGAATTACATAACTGATTCCAATAGTACTGAAGTGAAGACTGGGCAGTTGTATAAGGACAAAGGTACACTCGTTGCTGTAATGGCTAATTATAAAATAAAGAACAACTTCAATTTTCGAGTGAAAAGATCGGATAAGAAAAGGTATTTGAATGCTTACTCTATGATCTGTTTGTTTTTCTCTGTTTTATATTTATTTATGTTGTATCTGATACATAATTATAAACAGTCTACATCTTGTTGTGATATTTATAGCATTGCTTTTCTTATATGAATTAAACCAACTAAAAATTGTGGATAGCTATGTGTTGGTTTGCTTCAGCGACCAATGTGGATGGACATTAAAATCATCTTGCAGAAAAAAATCTGATGTATTCAAAGTGAGATATTTCAATAGTGAACATACATGTCCGATGCGGGATAGGATACTAACAAAAGGACAAGCAACAATTGGATTTATTAGTGGTGTGACTGCCCCTAAATTGGTAAATCATAAAAGAATCCATACACCTCGAGATGTAATTGAAGATATTAGAGAATTGTATGGGGTTGAGATATAGTACCAACAAGCATGGCGTGCTAGAGAATGTGCACTAGAAATGCTCAAGGGTAAGCCATCAGAAGGATATAAACAGATGCAGAGATACATATGGATGCTACATAAAGTGTATCCAAATTCATATATAAGGATGCAAAAGACGGAAGATAATAAATTCATGTATCCGTTCATAGCCCTAAGACCGTTGATAAGAGGGTTCAACTACTGCAGGCCTGTAGTTGTAGTGGACGCTGCACATCTTCGCGGGGCTTACAAGGGTACTTTTGTATCAGCAAGCACACTCGATGGTGCAGGTATGAGTGTTATAATTCTGATGTAATGTATAACTTATATTATATTAGTGTAAACATTGTGTATCATGAAGTTAAATGTGATATTCTTTGTAATTAGGATGCATATTGCCATTGGCATATGGTGTTGTAGACACTGAAAATGACTGTTCGTGGACATGGTTCTTCGAAAATTTCAAAAATGCATTTGGTGAGCGTGAAAACATGTGTATTGTGTCGGATAGAAATGAAAGTATCATAAAGAGTGTAAGCATTGTATACCCAAACGTACCTCATTGTGAACGCATATGGCATCTTTGGAAGAATGTATGTTCAAGCTTCAAAAGGAGTAAAAAAACACTAAGTGATATATTTTACTCAATGGCAAAAGCATACAGAAAGGAAGATTTTGATAAATTAATGGCTAAGGTTGTGAAGGTTGATCATAGGGTGAAGGATTACCTTGAAGAAGCTGGTTATGAGAAGTGGTCAAGAGTTCATTCAACCATAAAGAAAGGTGGAATGATGACTTCGAACATCGCTGAGTGTATCAATGGATGCCTTGTCGGTGCACGTAAGTTAACTATAATAGACTTCTTGGAGGAAGCTAGACTTTTATTTGGTAGTTGGAACTATAAAAATAGAGAAATAACGTCATATACAAAGGACACATTGGGCCGAAGATTTGAGGAGATATTGATTGTAAACGCATCTAAAAGTTCAAAGATGAAGGTATTTATCAATTTCATTGAATTTTTGTTTTATGTATCAGATACAAACTGATTTTCAATGTTAAGTGTTTTTTTTGAAAATGATATATAAATTGTATATTACGTAATGTATCACTAACTTCATAATTTTTTAGGTTGTTCCATCATCTGAATATATTTTCACTGTTCATGAAGCCGGAAAAAGATACATTGTATGCCTTGAGAGGAAAACTTGCATATCTGGAAGGTTTCAACATGATGAGATACCTTGCGCACACGCAACTGCAGTTTTGAAGCACAAGAATGTTACCAATTTGCACCCATATTGCTCTGATTACTACAAGCCGTATGCATTTGAAAAAATGTAGGAAGTTGTAATGGTTCCAATGCCAGATAAAGAGGATTGGAACGTTCCAGAATATGTTTCAGATGAAATTATCCGGCCACCTAGGTACAGAAGGTTGGCTGGACGACCAAGAAAGCGAAGAAAGAAAAATGCGGATGAGAAAATAACAGTGAACAATAATTGTTGTGGGCAGTAAGGACAAGAAGGAAATAATAGGAGACCTTCTACTTTCTTCCCGAAAGAGAATTGAAAGAATGTTTTAAAATAGGACATTAGTGTTCATGGTACTTCTATCCATTTTTTTCTTTATAATTTTGACTAAATAAAGTGTATTGGTTACAGAACTTAATTTGATGTTCAAATATATGACTTTGCAGTTTAATTATGTGCCAAATGTAAACTACAAATTTTATAACTAAATAGATTCAACAGTGGTGCGTTTTCAATGTAACAGTAATGATATAGGAGTTTGTTTGTGTATGTGATGTATCATATACATGAATATTATTGAAAAGATGTTATATGTTCCGTGTATATTGTATTTTGAGATATTCAATTGTACAAAAAAATTGATTCGTTCAATTGTTTACTATATGATTCGTGTATACATCCTTATGAGTTACAAATTTGATATATTATATTCAACAGTGTTTGGGTTTCAGTGTAACAGTAATTCAAGCTGAGTTTATTTGTGTATATTATGTATCAGATACATTCATATGAGTGAAAATATGTTATATGTTTCGTGTATACTCCATTATGAGTTATTCTAGTGTCCAAAAACTTGACTTGTTCAAATGTGTACGACATGTTTCGTGTGTACAGCCTTATGAACTATAATTTTGATATAGTACATTCTAGTGGTGCTTTTCACTGTAATATTAATCAGGGTTTAGTTTGTTGATGTATATGATGTATCATATACATTCATATAATTCAAGTTGCTAAATATATAACTGCAAAAATTTTTCATGTATATATTATAACTTCTGTATCATATACATCATTTTTATAAGTGAAAATACTTAATAATGTATCATACACATTAGAACTTAAGTGTCATATACTTCATTTTGTAAATTAGCTGTCAAAATTACTTAAACTGAAACACTAAAAAATTTGTATCTTGACTTTATAAAGCAACAACTGTTTCTAAAACAATAACTTGAAAAAACATAACATTCATAACTAACAAACTATTGTAATACCAATAAGCTTTTAGAAAAACACAAAAGATAATTGTCTTCAACACAAAACAACATATAAACTTGTTCATCCTGTCCCAGCTAATTACTAATCTATGTTAACAATGTCATCTTCAGTTGGTGTTGTGAATTGACCCTTAGGCTTTGGTGGATCGTCATTGTCACTTATGTATCCACCATTGACCTTGTCACTGCCGTATCTCCATATCAATGCAGCATATCTATTGCGTAGGTAATTTGCAAGATGTCCATCAGTATCAGGTGGTATAACAAGTTTGTCACTCAAAAACTCTGCAAACGTAGCTACGTATAACCCGCAGTCCCTACAATAAAATAAGTAATATAAATTTGTAAAATAGCTTACACATATATTGTAGACCAGAATTTAAAATACTTACAGGCTATCGTCTTCTTTTTGCATGATACCTTCAGCATATTCAATGTTGAAAGGAATATGTGACTCTAAAGGTACACCCGTTTGTTTGTCCTTGTATGCATCAAGAACTGACCAGTTTGTCCGCTCATTGTTTTCAAAGAAACCACTGTCAATCAGGTAAGAAGGTAACATCCTTGACAATTTTTTTATCCAGTCAGAATATACACGTTTCCTTGTGCCCAAAGAAGAGTCATACACGCGTATTACCCTCTTATTCTATTCAACCACAGCTAATACCCAATGAAAATCTCCATCATAATTGATTGGAATATAAACATCATCCACCAGATGCCATGGTAAGCCAGCTGGTATTGAAAAACCTTTCATGACGTTGATTATTGACCTCTCATGTACTGATACAGATCTTGCACGATCAATGTGTTCTTGGGTACTAATATCATCATCAGCCTCATTGTTATATTACCTATCATGGGTATTGTTGATATGTGTGCTGAACAAACAATTGACTGTTGTGTATCTGTATTGATCCATGCTTCGAAGTTTTGATTTTTTACGAAGGTAGTAAAAAATAACATCGATGTGCTGCAAGGAAAATATAAAAATAATTATGCATTTGAAAAACATTTAATTAAAAAAAAATACTGGTTGCTGAAAGTTATATATGATTTTGATATGTATAGATAACATACGAACACAATGTATCATATACATCATTATAAAAGCATCTATTTACCTGATCAGTCCAACAGTTATTAGGCTGAGACATGGCATAAAACCAATTCTTATTTGTCGGAAAAGCAACGACATAATCCATCATTTCAAAACCCAAAGAAGATGCTTTTGATTTGTATTTATCTTCTGATGGTTTCCTGTAACATTAAGTGTAATGAAAAGATGTTATTCAAAATTGTAACAATAGCAGCAATTTGAAAATTTATCAGATTAAGTACAATTATATAAAACTTACTTTTTTGAATGAGCTTTAAGAAGCCCTGCAGTAACCCACTCAATAAACTCGTCAATCAGATATGAAGAGGCTTGGTTTGTAATCTCACATCCTTGAAATGGAAAATTTGGACGCATTACATTAGTCATGACCGCTTTTCCTTTTTCACTTGACCCAAATGAAGTTAAATAAGGGGATTTGCAGTTTCTCGAAGGCATCCGGATACGTGCATGAGGAGTTTTTATTTCGCTTCGGACAACAATATCTGTGATTGGAATATCAGTTCGTAATTGACTGTCCGAAAGAAAACTTTGATTTTCGTTAAACTCCTGTTGATTTGCATTAGTAGGCAGACTTCCTAGCTCAGCAATAAGCGTATTCATGGCTTCGCGTGTCTCCGGAGATATTGAACCAGATGGTGTAGAATCCTACATGGCTTACACTAATAAGTAAAAATATATTGATAGACATATGATATTGATATGATACATGAAGATTAAATTACCGATGTATCTTCGTTCATTGTTCCTTCAAATAAATGATGAGGCGTTTGTGCTGATGGAGCATCCTGAATAAAAAATGTACTGATCAATTTATGATACCTTAAACATCAAATAATTATACACAAAATGATTTTTAATGTATCAGGGACAGATAACAGCAAACTACGAATTGTATAGATGAGACAAACAAATTTAACTAGTCACATAGATATGTATCTTGCACTGGAATGTATCACGTACACACTAAATACAAAAGTTTAGTACAATACACAGTAACTTGGAAAATACATATGTGAACATTAAAATACATGTATCATATTAATCCAATTAAACTGCAATGTATCAAAATTATCAAATAAAACAGCAATGTATCATAATAATATAATTAAAGTTAAACGAATCATACTTGTACATTTTCATGTATCATTTAAAATTTGGATAAATAATAATGATGACATTAATATGCTATAATTACCTTGCTGTGTTCACATGTTTGATCAGTATGATGAGTATCTGAATTTGGGGATTGAAGTTCTGAAACCTCCTTTATTACTTGATGATTCTTCAACGTATCTTCAGTCTTTATTTTGTAAAGAAAATTAAGTTAATGATAAATTATATAATTTTATGTACAAATTTAATAAAGTAAATTAAACCTGATTGTCAACATCAAGTTCCATTTGTATCGGAGAGGTTGCTTGTTGTCCATCATTGCCTTCTTCATCGGAAACTTCAACCATGCTTGGTGTAGACTTGCCGCCCATATCCTTCATTAAATGAATTTGTAACATAATGACCTATGAAATTTATAAAAACCCAACGAAAATACACATACAAAATACATTACCATTGATTGTTGGCCATCATCCCTATTCTTAGAATTCATCACCTCAATGTGATTAGCCTTTATCAAATTCACAAGATACTCAAATTTGCTGTCAACCTATTCAAAAAAAATTACAGATTCAAATTTATATTTAAGAATTAACATTAAAAAATAAATATCGTTACTTACGTATCCCTTCATATGTTGTTTCAGTTCTTCAATATCAGGATATACAGACTTATCTTTTGAGACTTGTGAAGATACATGGGCAGAAGATACATTAGCAGGCGGGGTATGTCTTCAGCTGGCATTGAGAATGACTGCTTTAGTTGCGGCTTTGACTGCTTTGACAAATTTTTCAAACCCTTTGTTTTATGTGTATCAGTATTCATTCTCCTCTTGGATGGTGGTGGAGATGATGTATAAGATACACGAGATGATCTTCTCAATAAATGATCAGGAGGGCTTGTTGAAAAATCCTCAAAATCTGACTTATCTTTAGTATGCACTTTTTTTGACCAACAGGTGGCGTAGATACTTCATTTCTGTTGACCTCTTGACTATCGGGTAAATCAAGGGATTCGACCTCATCTTGCGTTGGTGAAATGTTTGAACAAGTATTCTGCAATTAAAATGTTTAAATGTTATAACAATGTTACGTATAACAAAAAAACTATTATTTACAACAAATATTATAAAGCTTATTGATACAATATTAAAAGATAATTTTAAATTAATGTTACCTCGGAGAATATGCTAGTCATTAACTTTTCATATTTTGGATTTTCAGCCACCACTCNGCTAGTCATTAACTTTTCATATTTTGGCTTTTCAGCCACCACTGTCCAATTACATAACCTCGGATTATAACAGACAAAATNGCACATTCGTAAATCAAAACGTTGAGTGCATAAGGCATACCAAATAAGCGATACATCTGTTTGCTTTGGTTGAAGTCTTGCCTGAGTGATGTAATCAGCTTATTAAATGCAATCTGACCCCAAGGATACATTTCATACCTACCATCTTCGACCATTAGAAATTCTTCTATACGTATGAAGGTCTCACCAAGATGGCATAACAAGAAAGTATTGATGAAGTATATTATAGCCATTTCCACCGATTCTTGTGTGGTCTCCCAATTACCCATTGCAAAACGCTGTATCAATTGACTCTTGGTTATACCAGTGGGACAATCAGGGAAATATTTTTGTAATAACCGGCTCGGAGTAGAATTAGGATACGAAAATTCCTTAACATTTCCTTTGCATTTTAGACCAGTTACAATGACAAATTCCTTAATTCCAAACACCAATACATTCCCATTAGTATGCCGAACATGCAGTACATCTTTATTTTCATGTCCCACCTCCAACAACAGCAAACATTTGGTAATCTGACCCTGAAAATTACATTTTGGAATTTCCAAATATGGTCCAAAAATTGTTTTCTTAAACAGTGCAACGCCTTCGTCTTTTATTGATAATTTGATTTTATTCACAAAATCAAAATTGAAAGTAGCTCCAAACCTCAATGGATATGCTGGAATTTTTTTAATAACATAATGCATGCCCTGTTTATACAAAAAATATATTAACATAATTCATGCACTGTATTATATGAATGTATATGATACATCATAATCATATTCCTAAATTAAATATACTTTATAACATGTATATGATACATTCTATAACTGGCACCTATTATATTCTATAAAAACCTTCAAATTTAGTTTTAAGTGAATGTATATGATACATAAAAGTCAAAATTATAAGACATAGGATTTATAATATGTATATGATACATCTTATCAACTAAACTTATAAACATTGTAAATAGACTTGGTGTATCTGATACATCCCAAAACTGTACCACACAGTTTTATTTTAGTAAATACAAACCACAAAATTATTACCATATTATAGACCTTAAAACTGAAAACCACATAATGCTTTTACTAATCGAAATTTCACTGAAGAATCTTAAAATTTTACAGACACTGTGCTTTCAGTGATACACAACTCAAAATCATTGACAAAAATTATGAATCTGATACACACTATAAAATGTACAGAAACATGTTGGTTGTACTTTAATTTGAATGTATTGAATCAATCTTCATTGTTAATTTCAGTTTACAAACACATACAACAGATTAAAATTAGGGTTTTATAAACAAAAACACAATATTATGAATTTTAAACACATACCTTAGGAAGTGTGGGTCTTGAAACAATTGATGTTACTTTTCTTGGCCTTTTTTTCTTGATTTCTTCAGTCTTCTTCTTTGGCTCAAGTACATTGTTGTTCTTCATCAACAATGGGTCATGCAATCTCTGAGATCGATTCTCAGCCCACAGCTCATCATCAGAATCATAAATACGTCTGGAATTACCACACTCTTCCATGATATTTGTAAATTCGCACGATGAAGAGAATGAAGGAGAAAATCTTATTAGATAGAAAGAGAGTCCTACAAAATATCAAATAGATATGGATGGAAATTTGAACTGGAATTCAAATTTTATTATTTACCTGCAAACGTGTGGAATGGGGAATTAAAAGTAGACAATTGTACACCTACAATGTAGGGAAATAAAAAGGAAAAGGAATAAAAATTAATATGGTAAATTTTAATTGGGGATGTTAATGGGGAAGTGGGTAGCTTGAAAATAGGATTTAGTTTTGGTAAAGTAAAACTTGCCAATTGGGTGAAAAAAGGGTGTGAAATCTTGATGTATCTTTTATATTTTTTTAAATTGGGGGAATAAGGGATTTTTGAAAATTTTAAAATAAGTTGGGAAAAATGGTTATTAAGATAATTAAAGTAGTGTATTTAAGTAATTTTTCCTAATAATAAACTAACAGAATCCGTCCACTGGAATTAATTTGCTCTCTCTCTATCTCTCTCTCTCTCTCTCTCTCTCTATATATATATATATATATATATATATCCTCCAACCCCACATTCTATTGTAACAATAACCATACAAATTATTAATTGTACCTATTTCATGTTACAAAAGCAATTACAAATTGAATGTTTAAACTTCTGATTTCCTATTCCCTCAACTTTGCAATAAAATATAATTAATAATTATAATAGTAATAATAATAATAATAATAATAATAACAAAATAATGATAATATGACATCCATGTATATAAACAACTACATGATTAAGGCAATTAATGTTTACTTGTTGGTTTCTCTTCTTCTCAATTTGTTTTCCTTCCATCAATGTGCACCTCTCTTTTAATTTTTATTTTTTCTTCAAATTGTGTAATACCCTAATTACTAAATGACTAACTATAAAATTGGTAAAAGTGATCCACTATTAATTTTAATTTTTTTTAATCATCAACTAAATAATCTATTATAACTATCCCATTAATTTCATAATTATAATTATGAATAGTCCAAAACACCCATTTAAAATCTATCGGAAAGTATTATATAAAAAAAAATCATAGTGCTCAAAACAACCGAATGAGTTTGTTATAATAGATATCAATTTACCCATCATTCGTCCTCGAATGTTCAAGAGGAAGGAGAGGACAAGAAAGAATACTTGTCTCAAAAATTCTTTTAAAATATTAGTACCTAAGGTCTCATACAATGTCTCAAATGGGATCATCTCATACAATATCTCAAATGGGATCATCTCAATACTTAAATAATAACTATTATTGTATGTAAACTCAACTAACAACAAATTATTTTCAATAACCATCAAAGTTAATCGTATTTACATCCTCAACATGTTCTCAAGGACCTTGGCACAACCATTTTGTAGAATCTTTTTTCACATAACAATGATAAAATCTCAAAAAGAGTATGGGCTATAATCATGTGAACTTGAAACAATCACCACACACTCATAGTGCACACACCATCATAGATCTTATCAATATTTCCTTCTCACAACACAAACTTTTCGCGAGCTCAACTTATAAAAATTTAATCTTTTACTTCATGTGTTCATCAAGGGAGAACCAAATTATCTAAGCCCACGAATAAAATGATCAAGTAACCACCCATCGAGCGATATACCCAAACCATCATTAGTATCAAAGTATTCTTATCAAATACATGTTCAAACTATCGCTATCTCTCTTTCTATTTAAGCATTTCACGAAAAATACAAGTCTCAAATAAGGCTAATAACACTAATTTCAATTTTGATAGTACTTTTCCATCGGGATAAAACTATTAAATCACACCCAAAAATAACTCCACACCACCTCCATATACCATGCTTAATCTACATTTCTAAACCATCACAACCTCATGCCAACACTAAGGGAAATTATTGGTCACTCAAATTATTCGGTATACTATAAGCTCATAACCTCTATTTACCATCAAATATCTATTTAACTAATCTTCACATTCTATGTAGTCCCATCAATAGAGGACTACTACCCCAGCTCCTAGTTCCTAATAACCATGTTGAATTATATCTCACCTTGTACATTATTCCTGAGTCATTTATCATAATTTGAAAAATCTAACCCCGCGTAAAGACTAAACTTTCCATACCTCATTGTTTGACACCCAAACCAAAACTCAATATTTAAAGTCGATGATAAACCCCTAATAAGTCTGTAAAAACTAGTTCACATCTTGCCGTCATATCCGATCTATTAAAAATAATACAACCTTTAACTACATACCTGTAACGACCATTTTCGATCGTTTTGAGCACTAGAACTTTTTATGTCAGAAAATATTTTCCGATATATTTAAATGGGTGTATTGGACTATTCATAATTATAATTATGAAATTAGTGGGGTAATTTTGAAAATTTATTTAGTTGGTGGTTGAAGAAGATAATAGTGAAATAAATAGTGGGCTACTTTTATCACATTTTATAATTGATTATATGATAATTAGAGTAATAAGTAGTGAAGAAAATAAAAAGGGAGGAGAAGGGTAATTTGTCGCATCTGAAGAAGGAACGCTACAGGTACATACTCTATGCAATTTCCCTACAAATTGGGTACAAAGATTTTGTCCTTAAATCATGATTGAGCTTTCAAGATTATTTTTCCCATATTAATGGTTGGGGGAGGGGAATTTCCATTATTTTAATATGAGAATGATGATTATTAAAATGTTAATTATTACAAAAGAAAAAGGCGAATTGAAATTCCTCTCTACAACCAGGTGAGGATTGATTGGAAAATTTAGGCCAAACATTAATTGTGTGATGGAAGGGAGGTTTGATTATTTAATTAGTAGGTTTGTATTTAGTTTGTATAGATTTCATGTATAATTGTCGTATATGGTCATATGAGTGGCATCAAATTTCTATTGGGTTCTGTTGAAATTTGTGTCAACATGCATTAATATTAATAAATGCCAAGGTGGGATAAATTAAGGGTCATATTGTTATTATTAATATTATTATTATTCGTATTAGTATTATTGAGCTTAGACGAAAGAGAGGAAATTGGTTTCAAGGTGTTGCTATTCAGCAACTGGTTTCGTAACCAGTGGCCTAAATTTAATATTATAATTTTGTTATGATATAAGAAATTAAAGTTTGATATATTGAAATAGGTAATTAAATATTTGGGTATTATATTATATGATTAATATTAAAATTGTACTAAATGGAGGAATTAAGACTTACTATTAGGTTTGTATTTTAGGAAATATAGGGAAAATGCACAAGTACCCCCTCAACCTATGCCCGAAATCTCAGAGACACACTTATACTATACTAAGGTCCTATTACCCCCCTGAACTTATTTTATAAGTAATTTTCTACCCCTTTTTAGCTTACGTGGCACTAGTTTGAAAAAAAAGTCAACAATCGTTGGGCCTACAAGATAGTGCCACGTAGGCTAAAAAGGGGTACAAAATTATTAATAAAATAAGTTCAGGGGGGTAATAGGACCTTAGTATAGTATAAGTGCGTCTCTGAGATTTCGGGCATAGGTTGAGGGGGTACTTTGGCATTATCCCGGAAATATATATATAAAGTTAGGTAAATTTTGGTTCTAGGCTAGACATAGATTAATATGATGTCTGTAGACTCGTTAACTTACAAATATGCATATATATTTGATAGATTGGAAAGGTTCAGAAGCATTGAGGAAAGGAAAAGTATTGTAAAAGTAGCTAGCGTGTCTCCGGTTCTTCGGTGGAGGTAGGTTATGATTTATTTCTGTTTCATAGATAAACTCTAAATAGCAATTTATATGTATTGAGTGATATTGTAAAGTCTCCTATGTACTTGATTGTGTGGTTGTATGTTTTGATTGTGTGGTTTGTGGTTAGCCTAAAATTATTAGAGTGTTGAATTTCTAATTTTGAACCCTCCCTATTAAAATGACGCCTTGAATAATGAAGGCTTGCTGAAATAAAATAATGAGATAATTGGATCGGAGTGTCACGTTCCGACACGGTATTATGGGATCGGAGTGTCACGTTCCGACATGATATTATGGGATCGGAGTGTCACGTTCCGACACAATAACATTAAAGGCAAGGAATCTTGAAGTAACTTAATATACATAATCTCATGGAACCTATTTTCCAAATGAGTATGGTGTGGAGGCATGAGTCCTCATAGGTGTGCTTGATGTTGTGATTCATGGTGTACCTATTATGGTGTTGTTGTCAATGGTTCATGTGTTTGTTGCTTGCCACCTGTTAAGTATTGTAGTTGATTTTATGATATTATTCAATATATATTGGTTTCTATTTTGAGTTGGCCGATGATACCTACTCAGTATGTGTTCCTTGTACAGACCCCTACTTGTATTTCCTCTCTATTCTTTTGGGGAGTGCAGCAGGTGTACCATCGACTTCGACTCGCCCTCTGCTCTAGCCAGTCTCCAGCACATCAGAGTTCAGGGTGAGCTATTAATTCTAGCTCGTGCTGGATTCTCTCATTCACATCTTGATGTCTTTGAATTTTGGACATGGACCATTTTTTTGCTTATTTTGGTTTTCTTAAACACTCTTAGACTTGACAATTTTAAAATAGATGTCCTTGCATGATGACTATTAGATTTTTGGATGATAAGTATTAAACTTTAGAAACTTATTTAAATTGGTTTCTTAGTATCTTTTGGAGCTTCCGCATTATTCATATTATTTATAGTTGAACTATTGGTATATGTTGGGGTTTAGATGTGTTGGTTCACCCACCTAAGGAGGTAAGTGTGGGTGCCACTCACGAATCATTTTGGGTAGTGACAAACTTGGTATCAGAGCGTTAGGTTCGTTGGTCTCATAACACAAGGACAAGTCTAGTAGAGTTTTGAGGATTGGTATGGGGACGCCTATACTTTTCTTCGAGAGGCTATAGGACTTTAGGAAAACTCTATTCTTTCTTTCTTTTGTGCCATTACTTGGATCCAATGGGTATCTGGGTGATACAAATAAGTATCTGACCTTCTCACTCTATTTCGCAGATGGTTAGACTAGGGCAACAACTGTTCCAACACCAACACCGGCTAGACAGGGTGCGTCTGAGATAACCATTGGGGCTGTAACTCGAGGAGGAGCATTGGCAAGAGGCCATGGTAGGGGTCGCAGGAGGACGCGCACTAGAGGCAGAGGACAAACACCTGGTCCAGCTAGGAATAGAGCAGTGACTCCTCCACCGACTGATGAGGTAGTAAGAGAGGGTGAGGAAGGGGAAAATGAGCAGGTTCAGGATAAGGAAGTACCACCCCAGCCTACCCTAGAGATGATTAATCAGGTTCTTACTTATCTTAACGGTTTATCTGAACAGGGCAAGACACCTACAGTGTTTTCTGCACCATCACCTCAGGTTCAGGGAGTACAACATGCAACTGATGTGGCTCCCCGCATGGATGCTTCATTGGAAGTAGGCAACTTTCCTCGATTGACTACAGGGTCTATAATGACAGGTGATCAGCATGAACTTTTCATTAAGTTCTTAAATTTGAAACCTCCAGTCTTCAAGGGTGCTGAATCTGAAGATGCCTATGATTTTTTGGTTGATTGTCATGAGTTGCTACATAAGATGGACATAGTAGAGCGATTCGGTGTTAAGTTTGTGACCTACCGATTTAAGGGGGATGCCAAAATGTGGTGGGTCGTATGTTGAGTGTCAACCAGCAAGGGCACCACCTATGACTTGTTAATCATTTTCTAGCTTATTTATGAAGAAGTATATACCCCGGACTTTGAGGTATAGGAGAGATGAGGTCCTGAGCCAAGAGAAAGGAAGGATGTCTGTTGCTACATATGAAGCCAAGTTTCGTGAACTATCCAGGTATGCCACTCAGCTTTGCTTCAGCCCACAAGAGTGGATTTTCCGCCTTGTGAAAGGATTGAGGTCATATTTGCAGATTCCAGCCTTACAGGTAGCTGCTGCAGCAAAATCCTTCCAGGAAGTGGTTGATTTTGTGATAGAGGTATAGGGGGTGAAGCTAGACGACTTCAACATCGCCTCGACATTTAAGAAGTTCCGTAAGGGAGGTGAGTTTAGTGGCTCTTACTCCAGAGGGCACAGTTCAGAAGTTACCCAACCCGTACTATTCAGTCTTCATTGCAGGCTTCAGCTGGGGGTCCGTGGCAGACCAGTCAGCCTTTTTTTTGAGTTTGGAGGTTATCTCTAGAATTCGTCATTTTCAGAAAGAGACCTATACTTGACTCCAGAATTTGTTATGGATGTGGAGAGGTTGGACATATTAGGAAATATTGTCCAAAACAGAGTTATCGATCCCCAGTAGTTAGAGGTAGAGGTGGTCAGGGTAGAGGTCGCCATTTTGGACGACGTGGTGGCCAAGGTCATGGTGGTCACAAGTTCAGTCGGGGTGGCGGGCAGGTTGGAACTACTGTAGCACAGCTTGGTAGGGGCAACGGACAGACAAGTGATAGGGCCCATTGTTATGCTTTCCCCGAGAGGTCGGAGGCAGAGACATCTGATGCTGTTATCACAGGTACTCTTTTAGTTTGTTATTTCATGGCTTCTGCTTGATCCTGGATCCACATTTTCATATGTATCTTCCTCATTTTCTATTTGTCTTGATTTATATTATGATTTGCTTGACATGCTTATTCGTGTGACTACTCCTGTGGGTGAGTCTCTGATAGTTGAGAAGGTGTATATGTCTTGCCTTGTGACTTTTGTGGGGAGCAATACTTGTGTACATTTGATTATTCTAGATATGGTTGATTTTGATATAATTCTAGGTATGATGTGGCTTTCTCCAAATTTTGCAATCTTAGATTGTAATGCTAAAACTGTGACATTGGCCAAGCCTGGGACAGATCCGCTAGTGTGGGAGGGTGACTATATTTCTACTCCAATTCGTATTATCTCTTTTATTCATGCTAAGAGGATGGTGAGTAAGGGTTGTGTAGCTTTCTTGGCACATCTCTTGGATGATAATTCCAAAGTACTTTCGATTGAGTCTGTTGCCGTGAGTTTCTAGATGTGTTTTCTGCAGACCTTCCTGGTATGCCACCGAATAGGGATATTGATTTTTGTATTGATCTAGAGCCGGGTACTCGCCCCATTTCCATTCCCCCTTATAGAATGGCTCCACCTGAATTAAGTGAGTCAAAGGCCCAAATTAGGAGTTGTTAGGTGAAGGTTTTATTAGACCGAGTGCATACCCTTGGGGTGCTCCTGTTTTATTTGTGAAGAAGAAAGATGGAATTTTTCGGATGTGCATAGACTACAGGCAGCTGAATAAGGTAACTATTAAGAACAAGTATCCCATTCCTCACATCGATGATTTGTTCGATCAGTTACAAGGTGCTTGTGTCTTCTCTAAAGAGTTCACGAAACTCTAACTTTCAGAGGAGTACAACACCTAGAGGACGCAGACCCGAGCCCAAGAAGGGCCATTGAGGTGAGATGCGGTGTCCCTTAAAATAATGTACTAAGTGTGTTTGTGCTCACAGTGGAGAGTACAGATTGGGCACTAATGCATGCTTCGGTTGCGGTAAGAGCAGGAACACGATTAAGTACTACCCACAAAACAGGGGTTAGGCTGGAGGTAATGCTCATTATAGTCCTAATTCACAGGGTGTAGCAGCAGTCAAGCATCTTAAGAGGAACAGGTTCGACGCCATGAAGGGCAGGGAGGAGCAGGAGAAGTCCGCTGATGTGGTCATAGGTATGCTGAAAGTATTTTAAATTTCTATTTATGCTTTACCTTATCCAGGGTCTACGCTTTCCTTTGTAACTCCTTTACTTGCTCTAACTTTTTAGATATTGCCTGAAGTTCTACATGATCATATAGTGGTTAATACACCTCTAGGAAAAAATGTAAGAACTGATAGAGTATACAAGGATTGCCCAATAGTTGTAAGTGGTAAGACTATGTGTGCAGACTTGGTTGAGTTACCAATGCATGATTTTGATGTTATTCTTGGCATGGACTGGGTTCATAGTTGTTATGCTTGTATGGATTGTCGTAGTAGGGTTGTGAGATTTTGTTTCTCTAATGAAGAAGAGCTAGTCTGGGAGGGGTATAATTCGAGTAATCCTAATACCTTGATTTCGAACCTTAAGGCCAATAAAATGATGTCCAAGGGGTTATTGTGTCATCTTGTAAGTGTTAATGATCATGACATTCCTTCCATTGACTCAGTGCCTGTAGTGAATGAGTTCCAATATGTATATCCAAATCATTTGTGTGGAGTTCCTCCCCCTCGAGAGATTGAATTTGGTATCGACTTTGAAACCAATACTAAATCAATTTCAATTCGTCCTTACAGAATGGCTCCAATTGCACTCAAAGAGTTGAAGCTACTGTCAAAAGATCTCACTGATAAGGGTTTTATTCAACCGAGTATATGCCCTTGGGGTGCTCCAGTGTTGTTTGTGAAAAAGAAAGATGGAACCCTTAGGATGTGTATCGATTATCAGCAGCTCAACAAAGACACTATCAAGAATAAGCATCCACTTCCCAAAATAGATTACTTGTTCGACCAACTCCAAAGGTTTAGTTTCTTCTCGAAGCTTAATCATCGTTCAGGGTACTATCAACTCAGGGTTAGGGATGGAGATATCTTAAAGAAAGCCTTACCTACCCGTTACGGTCACTCTGAGTTCCTAGTTTTGTCATTTGGTATCACTAATGCGCCTTCTGCATTTATGGATCTCAAAAATAGGGTCTTCCGTGAGTACCTTGACTCTTTCACCATAGTATTCATTCATGACATTCTCATCTACTCTAAGACCAAGGAAGATCACAAACAAAATTTTGGGACTAACCTTGCAGGTACTTAGACAACATCAGATGTATGCCAAATTCAGCAAGTGTGAATTCTGGCTTAGATCATTGACCATCCTGGGTCATGTTATGTCTGATTATGGTGTGGAGAAGGACCCTAAGAAGACTGAGGTTGTTAAGAACTAGCCAAAACCTCTTACTCCCACAGATATCCATAGCTTCTAGGGATTGGCTTATTACTACCGCAGGTTCGTGAAGGGATTTTCTTCCATTGCTACCCCACTGACAACTTTGACTAAGAAGAACAAGTTTGAAGGGACGGAGAATTGTAAAGAGAGTTTCCAGGAGCTCAAGGACAGACTCACTTCAGCCCTGGTTCTTACTTTGCCTAAGTGTGGTGAGAATTACACTATTTATTGTGATGCATCTAGGGTTGGTTTGGGTTGTGTTATTACGCAGGGTTTTAAGGTGATCGCTTATGCGTCTAGAAAACTCAAGGTTCATGAGAAGAATTATCCCACTCATGACCTGGAGTTGGCAGCTGTGGTCTTTGCATATAAATTATGGAGGCATTTCTTGTGCGGAGTGCATGTGGATGTGTTCACAGACCACAAGAGTCTCCAGTACGTGTTCACACAGAGAGACTTGAATCTACGTCAGTGGAGATGGTTGGAGTTGTTGAAGGACTATGACATGAATGTTCACTACCATCCAGGTATGGCTAATGTTGTAGCTGATGCTTTGAGCAGGATGAGCATGGGAAGTACAGCCAACGTTGAGGATGGGAAGAAGGAGTTGGTGAAAGATGTACACACACTGGCAAGACTGGGTGTGTAGTTGGTTGACTCTACTAGTGGGGGTGTTTCAGTTCATCCTAGTTGTGAATCGTCCTTGGTAGGTAAAGTCAAGAAGGGTCAGCATCTTGATCCTGTTTTGATAGAGTTAAAGGACCCAGTGATGATAAAGATGAATGAGTCCTTTGCATTGGGAGGTGACGGAATACTTAGGTACCAGGACAGGCTGTGTGTACCAGATGTGGATGATTTGCGGAATAAGGTCATTGCAGAGGCCCATGGTTCAAGATGTTCCATACATCAAGGTTCCACCAAGATGTATCATGATCTTAACCAGATCTATTGGAGGGATGGCATGAAGAAGGACATTGCAGATATGTGGCAAAGTGTCCTAATTGTCAACAGGTTAAGGGAGAAGATCTTAAGCCTGGAGGTCGTACTCAGATTATTGACGTTCCGACTTGGAAGTGGGAGGCCATTAATATGGACTTCGTGGTTGGTGTTCCGAAGACTAAGAGACAACATGACTCCATATGGGTTATTATGGACAGGATGATTAAGTCTGCTCACTTTATCCCAGTGAAGTCTACTTACAGAGTTGAGGATTATGTGAGACTCTACATTGATGAGATTTTGAGAATTCATGTGATTTCTTTGTCTATAATTTATGATAGAGGAGCTCAGTTCACTTCACATTTCTTGAGATCCTTCCAGCAGAGCTTAGGCCCATAGGTGAAGCTTAGTACTGTATTTCATCCTCATACTGATGGGCAGGTGAGTGTACCATTCAGACATTGGAAGACATGTTGAGGGCGTGTGTGATTGACATAAGGGGTAGTTGGGACGACCATCTGCCTTTGATAGAGTTCTCGAATAATAATAGTTATCACTCCAACATTGGCATGGCACCGTGTGAGGCGTTGTATGGTAAAAGGTGTAGGTATCCACTTGGGTGGTTCGAGGTTGGAGAGTCATCCATCTTGGGTCTAGAGATCATTCATGAGGCCTTAGTGAAGGTCAGGGTGATTAGGGACAACTTGGCTACTGCTTACAGTCGGCAGAGGTCTTATGCAGACAGCAGAAAACGGCCCTTAGAGTTTGATGTTGTTGACCAGGTCTATTTGAAGATATCACCTATGAAGGGGGTGATGAGGTTTGGCAGGAAGGGGAAGATGAGTCCGAGGTATGTTGGGCCATATGAGATCCAACAGCGTGTGGGTGAGATGGCCTATGAGTTGACATTGCCTGCGGAGCTATCTTCTGTTCATCTATTTTTCATGTCTCTATTTTAAAGAAGTTCCTAGGTGATCCAGCATTGATTCTACCTGTTGAAGGTTTGGGGGTCGATGAAGACTTGTCCTATGTGGAGGTACGTATTGAGATTTTAGACAGACAGTTCAAGCGGCTAAGGAACAAGGAGATTGCCACATTGAAGGCATTGTGGAGGAATCATCTTGTTGAGGGTGCTACGTGGGAGGCCGAGGGGATATGAGATCCCGCTACCCTCATCTTTTAAGCTCTTGAGGTTAGACTTCCTACTCTTAAGTCTAAGTTTCCTTATTTCTCTGTTCTTTGTTGTTATTGCTTGTTTGTGGATAGTAATTATGATATGATCTGACTGGCATTACGCTAGATAGTTAGTAGTGTCGTTCGAGGACGAATGTTCCGAAGGGGGAGATAATGTAACAAACCTAAAAATTGATATCCTACGTAACGCTCAATGTGTCTAGAATTCCAACAATTAGAAAGGGTTCAGACGGATTAATGCCCGTAGAAACAGACCACTGAACCCTTGCTACAGCCAAGAAAACTAACTTGGAGAGTTAGTTGAGATAGAAAAGGTTGGGTCCATCCGTGTAGGGCTCTCGAATACGAAGATTCACTCGGATGAGTCTTTATCGGACTTAAAAAGAGAAAATCTTAGGTTTGGAGGGTCTATGGGTTAAATGGTCTTTTCCAGGCCAAGGGTGATATCGTAATTACCCTAAGGAATTTATTAATTTGTTAATTAATTTAATTAAATGGACGGTTTGAGTCGGGTCAACCCGAAATTACCCGTTCGTGGTGGTCACTCCACCCGGATTCGAACCTCAATGGAAGCATCAATTAAATGTATTTAATTTGAGGTTTATCATCTGATTTTTTAAGGGCTTTATGGTCATTTCACTAAGCTAATTAAATCAGTTTTTCTTTTTTAAAATTAATAAGGATTCCTAGTTTGACTAATTTCCAAACTAAAACTCCTAATCCTAACTACTCTCTCACGCTCATCTCTCTCACGTCTCTCCACTTCTCTTTCACGTTTTCTCTGCCAAATAAGAGTACAAAAGCAGAAAAATTACTAAAATTCTTCACACTTGAATAACCCACCCAAAAAATATAATCAAAACATAAGCAAAAACGTTAGGCAAAAAGGGAAGTTTTTTCGTCGAATTGGTGTTGAAGTTGCGGGAAATTGGACGTGATATTTGGGAAGGTCTTGGGCAGCATGTTCATGGTTTTGAACGACAGAAAAGGTATGGGTTTTCTTAATCTTGGTCCCTTTCCCAAGAGAACCCTGGATTCAGTCGATTCTAATGCAAATCTATGATTGTTTCCCCATTGCATGTCCCTGTCACTAACACTTATCGATGGTTGTAGGTTGGTATGTCTGCTAGTAGATATTAGGCATGCAGTGAGTTTTTGTGATGAATATGTTCATGAAGGTGTGTTTGGAATCATATGACTGACAACCTATGTTTTTCAAAAATATGTGTTTACATCTGTGTAATGTGTAGCCGTGACTTTCGGACACGGATTAGATCATGAAAATGACATGTTTATGGTTGTATTTTATGTGCACAAACTTGTTTAAATCGTGATGTTCATAAGTGATGCAAAAATGCTGATTTGAGTGCAAACTCTTTATCGAATGTGATCTTAAAAATTCACCTAAAGAACTCACTAAAAACTACTCCAAACGTATGCACCTTTAACGTGAAAGAGGCGAGAAAATAGGGTGCAAAAATGTGATAAAAATTCCAGCACATTGATGTTAGTTCCGGTCAAGCTAAGTCAATTAACATGTTACGAAAAATGAAGAAAAATAAGTGAGGTCACTGAGGATCGAACCCGTAACCTCACCATGTTAAAAGTCATAGAATGAATGCAAGTTAAAAAGAATGTGGCAACGGGGATTCGAACCCGTAACCTCTACCGAAAATGAAATACTAAAAATAAGAAATGAGAGGAGTTGGATTATAACCCACCACCTCTCAGTTAGATTTCAGGAGAAATTAAAAGAAAACGAAAAGGGTGAGGCGTTTCGGAATCGAACCCACAACCTCTAGACATAATAAAAGGAATTTAAGGAGAAAATTAAAGTGGGACTGCTGGGGTTCGATCCCACACCCTCTTGGTAAAGAAGGAGAGAATTAAAAGAAATGAAAATAAAAGGAAAGGAGGTTGTGGGGGTTTGATCCCACATCCTCTCAGTCCCAATGAACGAAAAATAAAGATACAAATCAAGGGGAAAATGAAATGAAGGCTTTGGGAATCGATCTTGGGTCCCCTAGCCGTGTGGATCAAACCAAAATAAATAAAAACGTAAGTGTTGCCCAAGGGATTAGAAATCGGATTCCCTTGCCCAAATTGTGTATTGATACATAAGTCATACGTGAATAAATGTACCAAAATAATGTTGCCTACATAGATTGAAATCGAGATCTTGGCATACTTACAAAATGTATAAGTGTTGTACCACATAATCTTAGGAAGATATGAATCACTTAAACGAACTATGATTGAAGCCTCATGGCTTGTATGTATAGACCCATAAGTCTAGCATACGTGTAAATTAAGTGAACCTAAGATGTATGTAACGAAATGATAAAACCCTAGAAGGGTCAATTAAGATTGTGAAACACTATAAATGGCCAAGTGCATTGACATATGATGAAATGAAAATTCACGTAAAAAGGGGTCAGTAATAATAAAGAGCAAATGTGCTAAAGATAATGAATGTGGTGACAACATGATAAGAGACTAATGTAAAAGATGAGAGCAATTTCAAATGAGCCTAAGTGAATGTTACCAAAACATATTCACCTATGAGAGTGTAAAGTTAATGGAGAGACCAATCTCTATGAACACTTTAATAAAAGTATTGAGAATAATATACTTAATACTAATTAAGAGATGAGAAATCATCTATTGACCTATAATGTCCTCATAATAGAAGCCAGCTTCTATGACGTATGAGTTGAATGTAATGGAACTTTATACTGAGCACCGGTAGACTACTATGATCGGTGATGCCTACTTTCGGGAAGGGCGGAGGTTTACGTAACTCTAATGAGATGATAATGTCCGGCATGCCGGGTATGGGTCTCCTTATATCTCCAAGTCTTTAAACCTATACTGCCAATATAAGGATCTAGAAGGGATCAATTCCCTATGTACGCTAGCATGTTTTAGATCAATTCGGTCGGTGATTCCACCTCTTTTCGATGTGGGGCAAACACTGGATTTCATGATGCTCACATGATCTATGTCAGATAAAGTTAAAGTTCCCAAATGAATGAATGAGGCCAGCCTCAAATGATGCACATAATTGATATGAACGATACCAAAGGTGATAGGATAGGATAATCAAGATGTGAGCTAGACTCAAGTAATGACGCTAGGTTAGTCTTGATCACCACACAGAAAACCCGATGAGAGTCTTAAACTACATTCTAGGTATGGCTAGTGTTTACACTAGCTTATGAATGAATGAAATAAAGTACGTATGAATGAATGAAGCAGACTCTGTGTTTGCTAAAGAAGTCTCTCTAGTTAAGTTCCCATATGTTGAGCTCTTATTTTGGAAAGTCTTAATTTCAAGTCCATGATTCCAAGGTCTTAAGGCATATGACGAATGATATGAAGTATGTTATGTGCTATATGCAATATGTTATGTGCTATGTGTAAGATGTTACTTGTTGTGTACAATATGATACGTATGATGATGCATGTTACTCTCATGGTATGACTTTCCTAAACCAAATTTGGCAAGTCCCCTGACTTTCCTAACTCAAATGTGGCAAGGCCTTTTGACTTTCCTAATTCAACTTTGGTAAGTCCGCTGACTTTCCTAATCCCAATTTGGCAAGTCCACTGACTTGACTTTCCATAAATCATGTTGTTAGGAATGAGATATTCTTACTCATGCATGTCATTTATGTGTGCTTGCATATACCCATACTTAGTACAAGTGCATACTAATCCCATACAACTCTACATTTTAGGTGCACTCACAGGTGGACGTTACAGCTTACAGATCGACGCTGAAGCTATCTGGACATGGAGCATTCATTCGGACTTAGTAGGCCCTCATGCATTCGAGGACGCTTTCCCATTATATTTTGTCTTACTTATAGGATTGACCTAGTGGAGTATTTTCCAATAACGTTTCTTTCCCGTTTTATTTCAGACATTGCATTGGTGTAATTTTTGAAAGTATACACGTAATGCAGTATTGAACTATTTCTTTCATTTGATGTTCTTAATGTTAGATGGTTGATGGTGAACTTATATGAATTTCAGTTGAATGACTTTCATGCATGTTATGAAACAATAATTTTAATTTTTTTCCGCTAAAATTAACCTACATGAAGTAAGGATGACATATGTACGCTTGTCTGCGACCTCTGAGAGGTCAAGGACGCTTGTCTCGTCTGGGGCCTAGATTCCTGTCGTGACAATCGATTACCTCTTCATTGATTATATCATATCATTCATTAAAAATTCAACCGTAATCATTAACAAACTCAAAATCACAAGAGAACTTATCATCACACTCGAGCTGAACGTAGGTACACTCTTCTCTTAAGTCTTATTCATTAATTTTTAATCAATATAATAAACCTGTTACACTATTATTATAACCAAAAAAAATAAAACCACGCATGCTTGAACCTAATTCTCAACCCCTTCGAAGATACATGCAATCAGAGAAAATATGCTTGCTATCACTTATTTCTGAAAATCTAAAGATTCCACAAATTTTATCTTATTTTTATTATTACTCTAGCTCCTTTAAATTCTATTCAGTCGGTGACCCAATATCTCCTAAATCTTGTGAACATCACAACCTTAGATAGTCGCAAGTCTTTATTACCTTACAAAATTCATTTAACGAACGAATCTTAATTACATTGTTTCATCCTAATCACAACTCCTCCACAAATTTACTATCATGCTCAGTTATCCCTTGTCATCGCCATAAAGTGAATCTTTTTCTCAACATGACACCTTAAACTTGGGTACACCAATCAAGTTCACGAGACTAACACAATTTTATAAGTAATTTCTTATTAAATCTTCAATTTACTTTTCCTAGTATACTTACTAGGGCTTTCTTTCCCTATAAGTTTGGCATTCTAGTACCAATCTACCCTTTGAAGCTTAAGATAAAATCACTAATCCACCACATGATTATGCTTATACTCTATTTATTAGACTCTATATATTCTTCACATCATTTCATTTTTTACATTTATAATATTATGAACTAGCAATGTTTATAATTTAACACCAAAAAAATCCATTAGTTGTACCCAATATATCAAAATTAAAACTAACTATTTTCACTTATAAAATGAAATTATAAATTACCTAATATGAGATATGACCACCATCATAACAGCACGCTAGTAGCTATACAAAATCATATGCCCACATTTTTTTTTCTGTTTACTTTTCAAAAATTAATTAGCATCATTAGGTCATAAATGATCCACTAGTTCTTGTCCCCAAATTTTAAATAACGATAAAACACCATCAATTTTTATAATACTTAATGTCAAATCAATATTTTTCTTCTAGTATGTTAACAATACATAAATTCAAGTGCTGGAGTTCCTACCTTAAGAGTAGGGATGATGATACAACGTGTTGTGCTTCCCATAAATAATTTAATATTTTTATTTATTTAAAAGTGTAACTTCGTAATCCTAAGTAATTCTTACATATGGGCCACAACATATAGATTGTCATATAAATTAGGGATTTGGCTCATCAATCACCAATTAAATGAATTACATAAAATAATACCCCCTCAATTAAATCACATATTTAAATATATAATTAAAAATACTCATTTCTCAAATTAATTTTGTGTCTACCCCCTAGAAATTTGCATTCTTTCTTAGATCAGGTCGATAATAAAAGTATTACACTTCATAACTCGAATCAAGAAAGCATCATGACCCTCTCTGTTATACCTCAATCTATGAAATCATAGTAGAGATTCTGACCTCAATAGGTGCAACATAATTTAATCATTCGTTAAGAACCCCAAATATAATATTAAACATTTACTATTTGTATTTTCTAAAGTAATTACGCCTATAATCTAGTCGTCCTTTAAGAAACTTCTTTAATGTTGTTATATATCTAGATAATGTATTAAATTTGACCTCATAGGCTGCAACATGTATTTTTTATTTCTCTATATTCAGAAAACCATTTATCCTCCTATTGCTCAAAGTTTGGGGTATATAATTGGATAAAGTAGTTAGAAAATGTTGCCTTAAGTCATAGGTAGTGTCTTTACTGGTCGACACTACCTCTACCATATTTTGTGTCTTCCCAAACTAGTATTTCACACACTCAATACTAAACCTCTCCGTTATATTCATTTTAGGAAGAAAATCAAAAAATCTACGATGAAAGCATAGGTTTTTCATAATCAATACCTGAGAAAAATGAAGGTTTCAACTCTATGAACTTAATTTTAAAAAATTATGTTAATCACTAGTCATTACAAGGCCCTGTAACCAATCGAGAAAATAAACTCATTTCCAAGGACACATTTTTTTCTGGTGTTGCCATGTTAACCTCTCATACTCTAGAATTTACCATATGTGGAATAGAGTGAAGAAGTGTAGGTACCAATTTGTATCATCTAGATAACAATGTGTCACGCCCCGAGCTACCCCCGAGACGTGGACACGGAACGTAGGACCACAAGTGATCTTAAGCTAACACTGCTGGCATGAAACATGAGCATACTAAAGAATATAAACTGTTGCGAAAATTAAATCAAACATCAAATGAAAAGATGGGGAAATATCCATATGCTAAATCTGAGATATATGAAAACTGATGAATTTAATACCAAGAAAATATTAAGTCACTACGAAGCTGATACTAACTATGTCTGAAGTAAACCTCAAAACGACTAGAAATATTGGGACAAGCCCCAGCTAAGTCTAGCAATAATTGAAACTAAATGACTAAAACTGTTAAAAGAAACTCATGACTATTATCCTCGGAGAATAAGGACTCACCACTGAATCTGCTGAACTGGAGATCGGATATCGATCTAAGCGTGATCTGGATGCTGAGAAACTGAACCTACATCACGAGACGATGTAGCGCACGTATGTGTCAGTACTTGAAAGGTACTGAGCATGTAGGATAAAAAAAGTTGAAATAAAAACATAACTAAACAAGCACAAAGACTAGATAATAATTTGAATATGATATAATGAATTATAAGCTAACTGGATGCAATGACCAATTTATAACATACTGAAACTGAATACTAAATATATTGATAAGTGGTCAATGCAAGAGAGTCTGACTAAACTATTGGGGCTACTAATAAACCGATGATAACACCACATGATCTAAATGTGGAGTTCGATGTATACACCCTACCGAGAGGACCCAATATAACCTGCCCGAGGAATAAAGACATGCTGGAGTGATCACTAAACTGATTGCCCACAGAGGGGACTGCAAACCTACTTGGCTAGTAGTTTTATGGGACTAATAAGGTATGCTGAACTGTAGTCCAACTCGGTATTATACTACTCCCAATGAATTATGTAATTAACTGATTATGAGTTTAGGTAAATACTGAATAGCTCAAAACTGAACATGCAAACTAAGAATTGAACAATAAATCTTTTAATTATGCATTTATAACTGAGGCATGCATATTTAAAGTAATTTAAATATTTGACCTAGCATGTGTAATTCAAGAACTAAAGAATAGCTAGGGTTCTGTAATTCATGCAACAATCTGAGTAATAACATGATAATCTGATTTGAAACATATGACAAATAAATTCATGAAGTTCTAGAAACCCTAGGTTTATTAATATGATACGAGAATCAAGAATCTGACTAAAAACTAGGGACCCAATTGGTAAAGGGAACCCACTAGTTGAATCCATATACCCAGTGATGAAATTCACGGAAAAACACTTTTATTTTGGGGCTGGAACTGCTGGAACCTTTTTGCTTTCTTGAACAAGGGTTCTTGACCTTTTTCTCCTTTCTTGCTTCCCATTTTCTAAGTTTTGATTTATTATTTTGACTTAGCTAAGTTTTAGTTATGTTTCTAGCCTTAACCTGACTAAAATATGATTATTTAGGGTCAAAAAGTAGGGTTTAAACAAAGTGGGAAAAGACCACAAGACCCCTGAGTCAATTATTGTCGGACCAAACGACGACCTGGGCTGAGGGGCCGTCGTTCAATCGACGGGCCGTTGTTTGGGTCCATAGGTTGGGCTTGTTCGACAGACCTTTACTAAAACGGACATAAATTATATTTGAAGGTCGGATTTTAACAAGGTTGGTGGCTATGGAAATATTATTCAATTATCTATCTTTGTTATTGATATACCGTGGTTTCACGGTATAATTAATACTTTTTCCTTAAGTTTAGTGTGTCCGAAAGCCTTTTTGTGCTAATTTTGATATAAGTTTCTCTTTGTTTTGCAGGGAATCTGTCCAAAGCTGAATGCGGAGATTTTGAGCGGAAAAATGCAGAAGAGACCACCTACGGAGCTTATGACGGTCCGTAGGTGGCAGCGTAGTGCAGCTGCTGAAGGAAGATGGGGAAGTCTGACCAAGTGTGGGATTACGAAGCTTGTGACGGTCCGTCATGGCTATGAAGGTCCGTCCTGCAGGTTCGTCGTGAAGTTCAGAGAAGTGATCCCAGTACCCAGATTCCGAGAGTTGAAGTATTTTGGAACGAAGACCCTCGACGGACCGTTGTGCCTATGACGGTCCGTCATACCTGCCGTCGAGGGGAATGAAGAAAGCAGCAGAAGAATTGCACCAAGTATGGGACGACGGAGTCCACGACGGTCCGTCATGACCACGACGGTCCGTCGCGTGGTCCGTCGACCCAGCCGCGTTTTGGCAGATTTCCAGCAATTAGAATTCTTGTTTAATTAGGTTTTTGTATTTTTATAAATAGTTCGAAAAACCTCGTTTTTGAGGTTAGACACCTGATAGTTAGACTCTGAGATTGTTGAAACTCCGTATTCGTAAACATTGTATTGTGAGATTCTCGATAATCATTAGACTTTTCGTGAGATTTTTGATTACTTTGAGAATTCTTGCAAGTGATTTTTGGTGATTAATCAAGCAATCTTTTGGACTTTATTCTTTCTCATTGAAGTAAGTACATGAATTCTTATTTAATATATTTGAATATTGTGTTTATGGCTATGAGTAACTAAACTCCATAACTAGGGTTGTGGGAACCATAGGCAAATAATGAGATAAACCCTAGCTAAAATAACAATTCTAGAATAGTGTCTTGCATGTATTAATAATTCTTTCGCTTAGAAGTCTTTTTAACGGATGATCAACGTTAGAACTCGCCTTAATGCTACTTGCCGGACCAAGGAGGTAGATAATAGGAAAAGAATTATTAACATAGATTTAGTGTATACTATCTAATAGGCTAGTATTGATTGGTACGAGGTAGTAACTTAGTCAAATATCGAATACGATGCTTAATATGAGGTAACGATAAGGGTTAGGAAAGCAACACACGTAGCCGGACCAAGGTGCGGAGTGAGATTTTCTAGATGCCGGACCAAGGATTTAGAAATACATAACTTATCACTTTGCATGCAAGATACTAGGAAAGAATTGTTATAGTTAGAATTATCAAGTTATGAACCTGTGGGGAACACGTAAACCCTAGTTACTTTGATTAACTGATTAAAACCCAACTTTCAAACTCATTAAGTGTCTCTTTCAATTTAGTTAATTCTTTTTACTTATTAGGAAATACAAACCCCCCTTTTTACATTTTTATGTTTTTACTTTCTAAGGAAGTTATCAACCGAACAATAGTAATAACAAGTTGAAGTTAAGTCTAGACTATTTTCCTCGTGGGAACGATCCCAACCTCACTAGTTGGGTTATTTACTTGACGCGACCGCTTTACTTCTTATTTGAGAAGTAAGTTTGAGCGTATCAAATTTTGGCGCCGCTGCCGGGGAAAATAGCTTTTAGATTAACTTGAACTTATTACTATAGTTTAGTTGATATTTTCTTGATTTTACTTTGTTTTATTGTTTTTGATTTCTTTTCAGAACTATCCTCCTTGTATGCCAAATACACGGAGAGGAAGAGAACCGTTGTTTCCCTACGATCACGAGTTAGAGCGTACACTGCGCAATATGAATCGTAATTTGGGAATAAATGATGAGGATCCGAACCAGAACATCCCAGCTCCGGTTGATGTTCATGGTCAGATGTTACCCGATGCTCCGGGTGAACATCAACAGAGGGGACAGAATCCCGCTCCACGGCCCCAAGCATACTACAGAGGCTATGATGACATAGCAGATTCGGATGGGCCATTGGTTTTGCCTCCTCCACCCGCAGGCCACACTTTTGTGGTAACTAGTAGTCTGATGCAAATGCTCACTGCCAGGGGTTTGTTTTCAGGGCTACCTTCTGAGGATCCACATGCCCATATAGCAAAGGTAAGGGCAGTGTGTAAAGTTGTGTGGGAAGGCCTGATTTGGATCTTGATGTAATATGGCTCAGAGTGTTTCCTCTCTAACTAACGGGAGAGGCTGCTATTTGGTTCACTGAGCTCCCATACAACTCCATCTTTACTTGGAACCAACTAAGGGATGTTTTCTTATCACGCTACTATCCGGTCTCCAAGAAACTAAACCACAAAGACAGAGTGAATAACTTTGTGGCACTACCAGGAGAGTCAGTTAGTAGTTCTTGGGATAGATTCACCTCATTCTTGAGAAGTGTTAAAAATCACCGTATAGATGATGAGTCACTGAAACAATACTTCTATCGGGGACAGGATGACAACAACAAAGCGGTATTTGACACTATAGCAGTTGGATCTTATGGAGACTGTCCTTATGCCGAGATTGCTGAAAAATTAGAAAAATCTCCCGGAATAACAAAGCCTGGAGTACTAGGAAGTCTGATACAGGGAGAAACACCTTTGCAGTGCAGTCCACTCACAACCCAGCCACAGATGAGATTCATGAAGAAATGGCTCAAATGAGAACTGAGCTTGGGTTGGTCCTAAAGCATGTCACTGGGGGTGCAGAAAAGATTAATGCAGTCAGTTACTTGTCGAAACCACCGCCACAAAACGATGAGTGTTATTATGAGGAGGATGCCTATGCAGTAAATGAACAGATGGGGGGTTTCGGACCAAGTGCCCAAGGCTCTAATTAGGAGAATTGGCGCCAAGGTCAAGGGAACCAAGGTCGGAACTATGGTAACTACAATCGTGAGGGTCATTATGTCCGAGATGGAAACTACAATCGCGACAACAACTTCAACAGGGGTAACTATGGTAATAGAAACGACAGGAATGGACCCTATGTTCCTCCTCATAATCGTGAAGTTACTCCTAGGGATGGTGGAGGTAGTATGTCGCGAGTTGAGGATATGTTGCATAAAATGATGAGGAGGTTCGATGCTAGTGATGAGCACAATACAGAGTTGAGAAATGATTTAGCGGGTATTGGGCAAAAAGTTGATACCCATGCAATATCAATTAAGCAACTTGAGTTACAATTGGCCCAATTATCTGCAACTGTGAACACACGGCAACCGGGCACTCTTCCTAGCAACACTGTCAAAAATCCGAAAAATGATGGACATTGTATGGCAATTACTACTCGCGGTGGCAAGCAAACCATTGACCCACCTATGCCATCTGATGAGAAAAAGGTGACAAAAGAATCTGATAAAGTGGTAGAAGTTGATGCTGAATTAGAGGATAACACTGCAAAAGATGCTGAAGTGCCTAAAAAGGTAACTCCTATGCCTAGGCCACCACCCCCATTTCCTCAAAGATTATTGAAAAAGACCGAGGATGGAAAATATCGGCGTTTTATTACAATGTTGAAGCAACTTTCTATCAATGTCCCTATGGTAGAAGCTTTAGAAAGAAATGCCCGGTTACGCCAAATTTATGAAAGATCTGGTCACAAAGAAAAGATCGGTCACTTTTGAGGATGATGATAGAATGCAGCATTGTAGTGCTATTGCTACAAGATCTCTGGTCCAAAAGAAAGAAGATCCGGGTGCGTTCACTATTCCTTGTACAATCGGGCTATTACATTATGCGAAAGCATTATGTGATCTGGGGGCAAGCATAAATCTCATGCCCCTCTCGATTTACAAGACGTTGGGTTTGGGTGAACCAAAGCCCACTGCGATGCGGCTACTGATGGCTGATAGAACAGTAAAACGACCTATAGGGATACTCCACGATGTGCTAGTAAAAGTGGAGTCATTCATATTTCCAGCAGATTTTGTTATTCTTGATTGCGAAGTCGATTTCGAAGTGCCCATTATTCTTGGGAGGCCATTCCTTGCTACGGGAAGAGCCTTAGTAGACATTGAAAAGGGGCAGATGAAATTTCGGTTGAACAATGAGGAAGTGACCTTTAATGTTTGTAGGTCCATGAGGCAGAGTGGTGAGCTCCAATCGGCATCTGCTATATCCTACAACATGGGTGAGACATATGAGACACAAATAGAAGAACGTCTAGGTGTAGAAGAATTAGCGGCAGTAATAATGAACTTTGATAGTGATTGCATTAAAGAGTATGAGTC
>NC_028643.1:60507288-60507619 GCF_001406875.1 Solanum pennellii
CCGACCCGGCTGGACCCTTTTCAAAATCTGACCGTTTATACTCCCCACCCCTCCATATTTCACCCCATTACTTCCTTATTCCTCTCATCTCCCCTCTCTTTTCAACTTCCACATTCCCCTCACTGATGATTGCCCCCACAATTCTCCAAAGCCTTCAAATTATCATCTACTAGTCGGAGCTGCTGCTGAAGGTGTCTACCTTGCCACCGAGTACCTTTGCATCTGTTTTTCTCCATTTCTACGGTATGTGTCTCTAATTTATACTCATTTATCTTGCATTTTTGTTCCTAGTTAGTATTAAGCTTAGTTCCTCATAGTATTTTGTTTACTT
>NC_028643.1:60507752-60510616 GCF_001406875.1 Solanum pennellii
AAAACACTACAAGATTGATGTGGGTTCATCGGGGTTGCTTAGGGTACCTTTAGTTCTGTCACTGTTGGTCAGAACGAGACCCCGACGACGGACCGTCGTAGGGTCCGTTGCACAAGCCCTAGCACCCCTGTCCTACATGACACATGTGACGGACCGTCGTATTCACGACGGTCCGTCCTGCACAACCGTTCCGGTTGTCAGAGACCCTATTTCTAAGGGTCTCTCATTTTTTTCCCAAGTTTCCAACGACGGACACCTCCGACGGACCGTTGTACCGTCGACGGTCAGTCCTGCACGACCGTCGTGATGGTCAGAGACCCCTCTGCTAAGGGTCTCCAATTTTTTCTCTAAGTGTCCTACTACGGACACCCACGACGGTCCGTCCTGCTCGAGCGTCATGATGGTCAGAGACCCCTCTGCTAAGGGTCTCCAATTTTTTCTCTAAGTGTCCTACTACGAACACCCACGACGGACCGTCGTAGCCACGACGGTCCGTCCTGCACGACCGTCGTAATGGTCAGAGACCCCTCTGCTAAGGGTCTCCAATAATTTTTCCAAGTGTCCAACGACGGAGACCTACGACGGACCGTCGTACCCACTACGGTCCTTCCTGCACGACCGTCATGCTGGTCAGAGACCCCTCCTTCAGGGTTCTTTATGTATACATCTACTAAGTAAAACACGACGGACCTACGCACGCAAGACCGCACCTACGCACGCGGGCGATCCAAGTCTGTCGCCCCGTCTGCCCACATGGTCATTGGCTCTGATGATGAGCGTGACCCTGAGTACGTGCCCCCAGGCACTTCCGCCCCTTCCTGCGCTGCACGTGCTTCCAGAGCCACACCCAAAAAGGTGGCGACCGGCGTAGTCACTGCCTCCCAGTCTGATGAGGAGCGCACACTGACCGGCACACCCTCTGGGTCAGCCACGAGTGAGGAAGGAGCGTCTGGCTCCTTAGGAGTATCCTGGTCCGAGGAAGCTTCTGGATCTGCAGAGCCCGCACCCGATACTGCTGCAGCGTCGGCCTCGTCTGATGAGGCTGACAGTTCAGACTCTACATCCGGCGCACCAGCTCAGGTCCCCACCCCAGCCTCTGACCAGCCAAACCGGTGGGGTGTCGACGGCCAGTTTCAAGTTTACTCCGACGCCAAGTTCCTCAATGATAAAGGAGTGATGACTCGAACACTCACCTTGGAGCGGCGGGTACTTACAGGGAGCCTTCCCACGATGCCTGAGATTCACAATCTCTTCACCAGGCATCGTTTGGAGTGGACAGCACGTCCATTGGGACGATACAGCGAGGAGATGGTCCGAGAGTTCTACGCATCCTACGTAGCGACTCTCCGATCACAGATCGATAGGCGGGCTGCTCCCGCTAAACAGGCCCCACTGGAGCAGGTTCGAGTTCGGGGCGTGCAGGTCGACGTTTCCCTGCCAGCCATCCGCCGGTTTCTGTACGGCGAGAGTGCAGATGCTACCCGGACCCCCATCACTGCCGAGTTTGGCTATCGCTGGCAGATAGTAAAGGATGGGCAGTTCTTGCGCGAGCCGGCACTGAGAGAGACCACCAAGAGGTGGATGGCCCTGCACTTGTCAGTAGATGGAGAGGGTGCCGATTTGGTCACTGAGCCGAAGGGGGCCATCAAGAAGGACAACCTCACATTCACAGCAAAGTTCTTGTGGCTGCTTGTCCGTCACTGCCTCTCCCCCACAACTGCTGACAACATCGTTACCTGGGATCGCGCAGTGTTGATGGCGGCGATGATAGCTGGTTTTGAGGTCGACTTTGCATGGCTTGTCCAGGCAGTCATGCACGATAGGGCATTCAAGGTCACTACCACCTACCCCTTTCCGTGCATGATCTTTGCAATTTGCAGGTCCGCAGGTGTGCCCATATGGCACATAGATCAGTTGAAGACCCCGCAGGGTACCGTTGACGTCGGCCTCATCAGAGACGAGGCCAATGAATTGTCCCCACGTAGAGGGCCCCGTCCAGAGCTACCACCACTTGCTTATGATCTTGCAGATATGGTAGCCCAGGCCCGCACAGCGACACAGGCGTCCACTGACACTACCCCGGTCGAGTCTATCCCGGGTAGTAGCACAGCCCCGAGCTCCTCTCGCACAGCCCCTCTACCGTTACTGGTCCCGCTTGCTAGGATCCAAAAACTAGAGGCACAAATGGCCACCCTGCTGCACCATATTCAGCCGTGGATGCAGAAGTCGATTACAGAGTCTGAAGCACGTCTAGAGAGGAAGATGCAGCAGTTTACAGAGCGGAAGATTGCTGAGGTCAACCAGCGTCTGGATGCCTATGAGTTGAGAGTGTTAGCCCGACCAGCCCCTCCGGTGGATGTGTCGACTCTTCAGGCTGCAGTCGACAGTCTTCGTGCAGACATCGACACGATCCTAGAGGCGAGGGTGCCGGAGTCTGAGGCCCCTTCTGTCGAGCCTGCTGAGGATACCGTGCTAGCGGCCCTGCTTACCACTCCAGACATTCCACCACCTCCCCCTCGAGAGAGTTCCAAGAGGCGTAGGGGTCGAGAAGAGGATGAGGCGCGAGCAAGGAAGAAGGAGCGCCGAGAGATGGAGGCAGCACGGAGAGCCTCACTTGCTGACGAGGCGGCGCACCAGATGAGAGCGTCAGAGTTAGCGGCTGGGGCGTCTAGCTCCCGCACTGGATATATCGCTGGCGGCACTACTGATGGTGCGCTTGTTGCTGAGGAAACCACTGAGGGTGTTCAGATTGCAGAGGACGTGGGTTCCGGGGATCCGAACCCACCATCTTATTGATCAACGGCGCTTTGCGCCACAGGTTGATTCACCTACCACTCTAGTATTTACATTTTTATGCATTGGGG
>NC_028643.1:60513302-60540045 GCF_001406875.1 Solanum pennellii
ACCAAGGATTTAGAAATACATAACTTATCACTTTGCATGCAAGATACTAGGAAAGAATTGTTATAGTTAGATTTATCGAGTTATGAACCTGTGGGGAACACGTAAACCCTAGTTACTTTGATTAACTGATTAAAATCCAATTTTCAAAACCGTTAAGTGTCCCTTTCAATTTCGCTAGTTATTTTTACTCATTAGAAAATACAAACCCCCCTGTTTATGTTTTTACTTTCCAAGGAAGTCATCAACCGAACACTAGTAATAACAGGTTGAAGTTAAGTCTAGACTATTTTCCTCGTGGGAACGATCCCAACCTTACTAGTTGGGTTATTTACTTGACGCGACCGCTTTACTTCTTATTTGAGAAGTAAGTTTGAGCGTATCAGTTATGTCATGGGACACCTAATTCATTTTATGCTAAGATTTATGATCAATTGAAGTTGACCCAATTTCATTTCCTGCCTAACTGTCTGTTAATTTCCACCTACGGTCAAACCTTCGGACCATAGATCGAACGAAGGTACGTGTTGGTAATCCGTGGTTCATATCAGAGATTGGGTGAATGGGGTGTTGATCAACGGATACAAACTATGGACCGTAGTCTGACCTACAGACCGTAGGTCCTTCCATCGTTCGACACTTAGTCAAATTTTCCTGGGCAGAGATTTTGGGGGTTTCTTACTCCATCGACGGATGTGAAGGACGGACCGTGGGTCAAGATACGGTCCGCTGATGGCCACCGTCGATTGCACCTGCTGATTTTCTGGAAAAATTGTCATAGGTTTATTTTGGATACGGGGTGTAACATTATCTTCCCCTTGGGAACAGTCGTCCTCGAATAAAAAATAAACTAGCTGGTATAAAGGGAGAGAGCTGCAAACCCTACTACTAAACACTGATAGCTGACTTCCTAACTTAATTGAGTTCCGAAAACATGCAATACGCTTAAAAGGCAAGTAAAAACTGAGGGAACATGATTCTAGGACTGAATTCACGCATTAATGACTAGAAATCTATAGAGGAACTATTACCTCAAGCTGGAGTTGAATCGGAAGGAAAGAGGTGAGGATACTTAGCTTTCATGGCTGCTTCTGCTTCACATGTATATCCCTGTACGAACTGATTTCTCCACAAAAACATGACTGAAACGACTTCTTTATTTTACAACCTTTTAAACCGACGGTCAAAAATCTCAACTGGTACATCTTCATAAGAAAGACTATCTTTCACCACCACATACTCAAATGGAACTAAAGAGGCTGGATCACCCACACACTTCTTTCGAGATTGAGATGTGGAAGACCAGATGCACTGCTGCTAATTCTGCTGGAAGCTCTAACTCATATGCCACCTTGCCAACCCTTTTCAAGATCTTGTAAGGGCCTACAAATTTAGGACTGAGCTTCCCTTTCTTGCCATATCTCGTCACCCCTTTCATAGGTGACATTTTCAGGAAAACCCAAATCATCAATTTGAAAGTGTAGTTCGCTTTTTCTCACATGTGCATAAGATTTATGAGGACTTTGGGCTGTCTTAAGTCTATCTATAATGAGTTGCACTTTCTCCATAGCATAAAGGACTGATCTGGCCCTATTAAAGCTGCTTCACCTACTTCAAACCAACCAAAAAGAGATCTACATCTACGCCCATACAAAGCCTCATAAGGGGTCATCTGAATGTTGGAATGGTAGCTATTGTTGTAGGCGAACTCAATCAGAGGACGGTGATCATCCCAACTACCCTTTAAACCGATCACACAAGCTCTAAACATATCTTCTAGGGTTTGAATTGTACGCTCCGCCTCTCAATCTGTCTGTAGTTTAAATGTTGTACTAAAGTTGACTTTTGTCCAAAGACCCTGCAGAAATGAATTCCAGAAATGAGAGGTAAACTGAGGACCTCTATCTGAGATGATAAACAAAGGAACCTCATGCAACCTCTCAATTTCATTAATGTAAAGCTTGGCATAGTCTTCTACCGAATGTGTAGTCTTCTACAAAATAGAGTCATGTTGTCTGCGAGTATGAGGTACCCCGGTTGATTGAATCCATATTGATCAATTCCTACGTCCAAGTAGGATTATCCATCTCTTGAGTCATACCTCCTGGTTTCTAATTTTCTACCTTGTCTTGCTGGCAATTGGGGCACTTACTTACAAAATCTGCTATATCCCTCTTCATGCCATTCAACCAATAGACTTGCCATTGGTCGCTATACATCTTAGTGGAACCTGGATAAATAGAATATATGGAGTTATGGGCTTCTGCAAAGATATGCTTTCTGAAATCACCCACATCAGAAACACACAATCTGCCTTCGTAGAGAAGTACACCATCTCCCCGTTAGGAGAAAACCTCCACTCTTTGATTGTGGATTGCACACTTAAGTTCAAGAACAATTGGATCACTGTCTTACTTTTCCTTAATATCCACTACCAAAGAAAATACTGCCCCTTTCTAAAATGTTACACCACTGCCTGGTATGCTCATAAGGTGAACTCCTGAGCGAGCAAGCTTGTGAACATACTTCACTAGCTCCTTTATTTCTTCCTCAACATAGGCTACACTACTCATAGATAGCCTACTAAGAGTATCTGCTACTACATTTTCATACCAAGATGATAATGCGCACTCATATTACAATCCTTAATGATCTCAAGCCATCTCCGCTGGCGAAGATTCAACTCTTTCTGGGTAAACACATACTTAAGGCTCTTATGATCACTGAACACATATACATGAAAACCATACAAGTAGTGTCGCTAGATCTTGAGTGCAAATACCACTGTTGCAAGATTGAGGTCATGAGTTGGATATTTCTTCTCATGAACCTTAAGTTGTCTAGACACATATGCTATAACCATACCTCGCTGCATTAACACAAAACCTAGGTCAACTCTGGATGCGTCACAATAGATCACATAACCATCTGAACCCTCTGGTAGAGTCATGATAAGAGTTGTAGTCAATCTTATTTTCAATTCTGCAAAGCTTTCTTCACAATCATCTGACTATTGGAACTTGACCATCTTCTGAGTCAACCTAGTCAATGTGAGGCTATGGATGAAAACCCTTCCACGAACCTTTTATAATAACCCGCTACACCTAAGAAACATCTCATATCTGTAGCATAGGTAGATCTGGGCTATTGTTTCACTGCTTCTGTCTTATGTAAATCTACTCGGATCCCTTCGCTATATACAATGTGAACAAGGAAAGCAACAAATTGCAACCAAAACTTACATATGCTGAACTTAGCGAATAATTTGCGATCGTTGAGAGACTGTAGAACAATTAACAAATGACTTCCATGTTCTTCATGATTCCTAGAGTAAATGAGGATATCATCAATGAAGATGATAACGAACAAGTGCAAGTACTATTTGAACACTCTGTTCTTCACATCTATGAAGTCTACAGGAGCATTGGTTAGTCCAAATAACATAACTATAAATTCATAATGACCATACTGAGTTCTGCAGGCTGTTTTCGGAATGTCACTATCTCTTACTTTAAGCTGATGATAACCCGATCTGAGGTATATCTTTGATAAGTGACTAGCACCCAGAAGTTGGTAAAACAAGTCATCAAAATTGGGGATGGGATACTTATTCAGGATTGTGAACTTGTTTAACTGTCTATAGTAAACGCACATTCTGATAGAACCATCTTTCTTCTTTACGAACAACACAAGTGCACCCTATGGTGAAATAGTATGTCTGATGAAGCCCTTATCTAGAAGGTCTTTCAACTACTCTTTCAATTCCTTAAGCTCCACTGGATCCATTCTGTAACACGAATAGAAATAGGCCGCGTATCTAGTAGGAGATCGATTCAAAAGTCGATTTTCCTCTCGGGAGGACTCCGAGAAGATCTTCAGGAAACACTTCTGGAAAATGATAGACTACTAGAACTGACTCAAGAGTTGGGGTTTCAGAGCTAGAATCATTAACCCGATGTAGATGATTGAGATAAACCTTTGAGATCATCTTTCTCGCCTTAAGGAAAGAGATGAATCCACCCATAGGCACTAAGCTATGACCCTTTCATTATATTATTGGTTCGTCTGGAAAATGAAAATGAACAATCCTAGTTCTACAATCGACTTAGGTATAAAAGAAATGTAACCAACCAATGCCTAGATTGACATCGAAGTCTACCATTTCTACCTCTACAAGATCTATTGAGGTGACTTTCTGAGAGACTGTGACAGGGCAATTTATGTATACCCATGTAGCTATAACTAGGTCACCGACTGGAGTAGAAACTGAGAAAGGTTTGAGAGATTTTTTGGACTAACACTAAATTGGATTTCTTTGTAAGGAGTTACAAAAGAAATAGCAGCCCCTGGATATAACAATGCATAAACATTGATGTCAAAGACTCGTAATGTACCAGTGACTACATCGGGAGAACCTTCCTGATCCTAGCGACCCTGAAAAGCATACAACCTCTTCTGGCGCTGACTACCACCTGTACCAGATGATTTACGCCACTGAGTCGGGCGAGTTGCTGGTGTTGCTGAAGTTGTATACTGATCTCTACTATTTCCACCTCAATGACCCTATCTAGAAGGACAACCCCTCAACATGTGATCAGACTGACCGCACAAAAAGCATCCTTCTTTTCCTGCGAGACACTCGCCCGGATGGTTCTTACCATACTTAGGGAGAGTGGGATAAGTCTTGGTGCCTGAAACACTTCCCTGAGACTTAGAGATTGGTTCTCTACCATTCTGGTCATACATGTTCTTGCAGGATGGAACACTAGTTAGCGAAGGGGCTGGAGGCAAAAATTATTGCTGGCTGTGCGAGTGATTTCCACCACCCAATTTCTGCTTAGAATAGTTATAGTTCCCAGTCCTAGACATCTTATTCTCCTTAGATTGTTCCCTAAACTTATCACCCTTACCCTGCTGAGCATGAGTTATAAGCCTAGATATGTTCATATCTCCAAGTAACATTGTATTTCGGCACTTAGTTTTCACCAAATCGGACACTCTATACAAGAACTTATTAATCTGAGCCCTGGGGTCAGAAACCATTTTAGGAGAATACCTAGAGAGTTGTTTAAACATCAGCTCATACTCTTAGACTATTATGTTTCCCTGCCTTATGTTCATGAATTCTTGGGCTTTGGCTTCTCTCAACCCTCTTAGGAAAAACCTGTCAAGAAAGGTATCACTATAGCAATCCCAAGTAATAGCAGTTGTATCTGTAACCCTATTTTCCTTCCACTGAGTGTACTAGATATGAGAAACATTACTCAACTGGTATGATGCCAACTCAATCCGATCATTTCCAGTGACTTGCATTACGTCAAAGATCTTCTTGATCTCTTGCATGAAATTCTGAGGATCCTCATTAATTTGTGATCCTAATAATTCAGGTGGATTCATCCTAACAAAATCAAAGAGCCTTGATGCTACTGATCCACCATTTTCATTCACGTGAGCATTAACGTGATTGTTCTGGTTGATCATATTCAGAGCCAACATTTATATGGCATTTCTGAACTCAACATTGGAGATTTCTTGAAATGGAACTGGAAGAGATGCGTTCGTATTCCCGTCATTTGCATTCGTAGCGTTAGCTCTACGAGGAAGCATGATCTAAAACATAGAATGTCAAAATAGATTGGAATAAGATCATATCTCACGCACGATAAGAGTAATAAGAAAGTGAAGTTTCTCCTAAAACACTTCATAGCCTCCCTCCCATTAGATGTGGTGCACTTCAAACCCATGAAAAGGACTCTAGTTAGTGCGGCTTTTTAGAAATCCTAGGACTCTTAAACCTAGTGCTCTAATTCCACGTTTTGTCACGCCCCAAGCTATCCCCGAGATGCGGATACGGAACCTAGGACCACAAGTGATCCCAAGCTAACCCTGCTGGCATGAAACATGAGCATACTAAAGAATATAATTTGTTTTGGAAACTAAATCAAATATAAATTGAAAAGATGGGGAAATATCCATATGCTAAATCTGAGATATATGAAAACTGATGATTTTAATACAAAGAAAATATTAACTCACTACTATGTTGAAACTAACTATGTCTGAAGTAAGACTCTAAATTACTAGACATATTGGGACAAGCCCCAGCTAATTCCAGCAAAAACTGAAACTAAATGACTAAAAGACTGAAAAAAAATCTCATGACTATTGTCCTCGGAGAATGAGGACTCACCACTGAATGTGATGAACTGGAGATCGGATATCGGTTTAAGCGTAATCTGGATGCTAAGAACCTAAACCTATATCACGAGATGATGTAGCGCATGTATGCGTCTGTACTTGAAAGGTAATGAGCATATAGGATAGAATAAAGATTAAATAAAAGCATAAATGAACAAGTACAAAAACAAGTATAATAATCTGAATACGATATAATGAATTCTGCACTAACTGGATGCAACAATCAATTTATAACATGCTGAAACTGAATACTGAATATACTGATAAATGGTCAATGCAAGAGACTCTGACTGAATCGTGGGAGCTTCTAGTAACCGATAATAAAATCACAAGATACAAATGTGGAGTACGATGTATACGCCCCGTCGAGAGGACCCAATAAACCCTACCAGATGTATAAAGGCATGCTGGCGTGATCACTAATTTGATTGTCCACAGCGGGGACTTATAACCTACTAGGCTGGTAGTTCTGGGACTTATTGGGTACGCAGAACCCTAGTCCAGCTTGATAATATACTACTCCCAATTAATTATGTAACTAACTAATTATGAGTTTTCTAAATACTGGATATTTAAAAACTGAACATGCAAACGGAGAATGCACAATTAATATAGTAATTATGCATTTATAACTAAGGATGTATATCTGAAGTAACCAAAAAATCTGACCTAGCATGTGTAATTCAGAACTAAAGAAATACATAGCTATGGTTCTGAAATTGATGAAATAATCTGAGTAATAACAGGATAATCTGATTTGGAACAAATAAAAAATAAATTCATGAAGTTCTAGAAACCCTAGGTCTAATCATGATTTGGGAATGAAGAATCTGACTGATAACTAGTAACCAATGGGTGAAAGGAATCCACTAGTGAAATCTCACACATCTGGTGATGAAATTCACAGAAAAACACTTAGGTTTCAGGGCTAGAACAGCTGGAACCTTGCTGCGTTCTTGAACTTGGGTTCTTTACCTTTTTCTACTTTGTTGCCTCTAATTTTCTAAGTTTTGATTTATGATTTTGACTTAGGTAAGTTTTTGTTATGTTTCTAGGCTTAAACTGACTAAAATCTAATCATTTAGGGTCAAAACAACGTATCTTAGGATTTTAAAAAAGTTAGAAAAGACCAAAAGACCCCTAAGTTAATTGTTGTCAGATCACAAGATGCCCTGGATTGACAGGCCATCGTTTGGGTTCGTAGGTTGGGCTAGTTCGACAGGTCTTTACTAAAACGTGCATAACGTTTTACTCAGAGGTCTGATTTTAGCAAGATTGATGGCTATGGAAAGATAATTCAATTATATTTGTGGGTATTTCACGGGACACCTAATTTATTTTGTGTTAAGAGTTATGCTAATTGATGTTGACCCAACTTTATTTCCCCCCTAACTGTCTGTTAATTTCAACCTACGGACCGTAAATCAAATGACGGTCCGTGATGGTCATTCGTGGTTTATATCAGATAGTGGGTAAATGGAGTGTCGATCGACGGACACAGACTATTGAGCGTAGTCTGACCTATGGACCGTTGGTCCGTCCGTCGTTCGACACATATTAAAATTTTCATGGGCTAAGATTTTGGGTGTTTCTTACTCCATCGACGGATCTGCCAGACGGACAGTGGGTCAAGATACGGTCCGTCGATGTCCATCATCGATTGCACATGCAGATTATCAAGAAAATATTTTTTTGGTCTGTTTTGGATACGGGGTGTTACATTATCTCCCACCTGGGAACATTCGTTCTCGGATATAGATTAAACTAGTTGTTATAGAGGGAGAGCGCTGCAAACCCTACTACTAAACATTGAGAGTTGACTTTCTGAGTGAATTGAGTTCCAAGAACATACAAATATGCTAAAAATGCAAGTATAAACAGAGGGAAAATGATTCTAGTAATGATTTCATGCATAAATGACTAGAAAACTGAAGAGGAACTATTACCTAAAGCTGGAGTGGTCGGAAGTAAAGATATGAGGATACTAGGCTTTCATGGTTGCTTCTACTTCCCAAGTATTATCCTCTACGGACTGACTCCTCCACAAAACCATGACTGACTTCTTTATTTCTTAACCTTCTAACCTGACGTTCAAGAATCTCAACTGGTACATCCTCATAAGAAAGACTATGTTTCACTGCCGCACTCTCTAATGGCACTATAGAGGCTCAATCACCCACACACTTCTTCAAGAGTGATGTGGAAGACCATATTCATTTATGCTAATTCTGCTTGCAACTCTAACTCATATGCCACCTTCCAATTCTTTTCAAGATCTTGTAAGGGCCTACATATCTAGGACTGAGCTTCCTTTTCTTGCCAAATCTCATCACCCCTTTCATAGGTGGCACTTTCAGGAAAACCCAATCATCAACTTGGAACTCTAATTCTTTTCTTCTCACATCTGCATAAGATTTCTGAAGACTTTGGGCTTTTTTAGGTCTATCTCTATGAGTTGCACTTTCTCCATAGCATAAAGGACTGAATCTATCCCTATTAAAGTTGTTTCACCTATGTCAAACCAACCAACATAAGATTTACATCTACGCCCATTCAATGCCTCATAAGGGGTAATCTTAATGCCGGAATAATAGCTATTGTTGTAGGCAAACATAATAAGAGGAAGGTGATCATCCCAATTACCCTTGAAATAGATCACAAATGCTGTCAACATATCTTCTACGGTTTGAATGGTACGCTCTGCTTATCCATCTGTCTGTGGATGAAATGTTGTACTTAGGTTGACTTGAGTACCAAGACTCTTCTGAAATGACTTCCTGAAATGAGAGGTAAATTGAGGACCTCTATATGAGACGATAGACAAATGAACCGTATGAAACCTCACAATTTCATTAATGTAAAGTTTTGCATAGTCTTTTGCCAAATATGTAGTCTTGACCACTAAAAATCGAGAAGACTTAGTCATCTTATCAACTATCACCCAAATGGAGTCATGTTGTTTGTGTATACGAGGTAACCCTACGAAATACATATAGATTACTTCCTACTTCCAAGTAGGAGTATCCATCTCTTGAGTCACACCTCCTGATTTCTAATGTTCTAGCTTGACTTGCTGGCAATTGGTCCACTTACTCACAAAATCTTCTATGTCTCTCTTCATTCCATTCCACCAATAGACTTCCCGCATGTCACGTTACATCTTAGTGGCACCTAGATGAATACAATATCTGGAGTTATGGGCTTCTGCAAGAATATATTGTCTCAACTCGCCCACATCAGGAACACAAAATTTACCCTGGTGGCGAAGTACACCATCTCCCCTTGGGAGAAAACTTTAACTCTCTGATTGTGGACTGCACCCTTAAGTTCAAGCAAGATTGGATCATTGTCTTGCTTTTCCTTAGCCTCCACTACCAAAGAAGATTCTACCCCATTATAAACTGTTACACCACTGTCTAGTATGCTCATAAGGTGAACTCTTAAGAGAGCAAGCCTGTGAACATCATTCAGTAGCTCCTTCCTTTGTTCCTCAACATGGGCTACACTACCCATTGATAACCTACTAAGAGAATCTGCTGCAACATTTGTCTTACCAGGATGATTATAGACACTCATATCATAATTCTTAATGAACTCAAGTCATCTGCTCTGGCAAAGATTCAACTCTTTCTGGGTGAACACATACTGAAGGCTCTTATAATCAGTGAACACCATACAAGAAGTGTCTCCAGATCTTTAATGCAAATACCACTCAAGCAAGCTCGAGGTCATGAGTTGGATAGTTCTTCTCCTGCACCTTAAGCTGTCTAGAATCATACTCTATAACCTTACCTCGCTGCACCAAAACACGACCTAGGCCAACTATGGATGTGTCACAATAGATCACATAACCATCTGGACCCTCTGGTAGAGTCAAGATAAGAGTTTTAGTTAATCTTGTTTTCATTTCTGCAAAGCTTTTCTCACAATCATCTCACTGTTGAAACTTGACCATCTTCTGAGTCAACTTAGTCAATGGTGAGGCTATGGATGAAAATCCTTCCACGAACCTTCTATAATTACCCGTTAGACCTAAGAAACTTCTGATATTTATAGTAGAGGTAAGTCTGGGCCTTTGTTTCCCTACTTCTAACTAAGGTGAATCCACTCGGATCCCTTCCCAAGATACAATGAAACCAAGGAAAGCAACGGATTGCAACCAAAACTTACATTTGCTAAACTTAGCGAATAACTCGCAATCCTTGAGAGTCTGTAGAACAATTCTGAAATGACTTGCCTGTTCTTCCTCAATCCTAGTGTAAATGAGGATTCATCAATGAAGACGATAACGAACAAGTCCAAGTACTATTTGAACAATGTTCATCAAATCTATGAAAGTTGTAGAAGCATTGGTTAGTCCAAATAACATAACTACAAATTCTTAATGACCATCACAGTTTTGTAGTCTGTTTATGGAATGTCACCATCTCTGACTCTAAACTGATGATAACCCGATCGGAGGTCTATCTTTGAGAAGTTAGTAGCACCCTGAATTTGGTCAAACAAGTCATCAATCATGGGAATGAAATACTTTTTCTTGATTGTGACCTTGTTCAATTGTATATAGTCAATGCACATTCTGAGAGAACCATCTTTCTTTTTTACGAACAACACTGGCACACCCCATGGTGAAATATTAGGTCTAATGAAGCCCTTATCTAGAATTTCTTTCAACTTCTCTTTCAATTCCTTAAGCTCTACTAGAGCCATTATGTAAGGAGGAATAGAAATAAGCTAGATATCTAGTAGGAGATCAATTCCAAAGTCGATTTCCCTTTCGAGAGGGACATCGGGAAGATCCTCTGGAAACTCACAGACTACTTGAAATAACTCAAAAGTTGGGGTTTCAGAACTAGAATCTTTAACCCAAACTAGATAATACAGATACCCCATTCAGGTCATCTTTCTCGCCTCAAGGTAAGAGATGAATCGACCCACAGGCACTAAGCTACGACCCATTCATTCTATGATTGGTTCATCTAGAAAATGAAAACGAACAATTCTAGTTCAACAATCGACTAAGGCGTAACAGGAATGTAACCAATACATGCCTAGAATGACATCGAAGTCTACCATTTCTAAATCTACAAGATCTGCCGAGGTGACTTTCAGAGAGACTGTGCCAGGGAAATTTTTGTATACCCGTCTAACTATAACTGGGTCACCGACTAGAGTAGAGACTGAGAAAGGTTCTTAGAGAGTTTCTAAACTAACACTGAATTGGACTTCTATGTAAAGAGTTACAGAATAAAGAGTAGCCCCTGGATCTAACAATGCATAAACATCAAAGTCAAAGACTTGTAATGTACCAGTGACTACATCAGGAAAATCTTCCTGATCCTGGCTAGCCTAAAGAGCAACAACCTATTTTGGCACTGACCGCCACCTGTACCAGATGACTTACCCTGCTGAGTCGAGCGACTTGCTGGTGCTGCTGAAGTTGTAGACTGAGCTTTACCATTTCTAACTCCTTGACCCTATCTAGAAGGACAATCCCTCAACCTGTGACTAGACTGACCGCACCAAAAGCATCCTTCTTTTCTTGCGCGACACTCGCTCGGATGGTTCTTACCATACTTGGGGCAATTGGGGTAACTATTGGTGCCTGAAACACTTTCTTGAGACCTAGAGACTGGTGCTCTACCCTTCTGGTCATACTTGTTCTTGGAGAATGGAACACTAGCTTACGAAGGGGTAGGAACTAAAACATTTTGCTAGCTCTGCGAGCTATTTCCACCACCTGATTTCTGCTGAGAATAGTCATAGTTCCCATTCCTAGAGTTCTTATTCTCTGGAGCCTGTTCCCTAAACTTATCACCCTTACCCTGCTGAGCATGAGTCATAAGCTTAGAGATGTTCATACCGCCAAGTACCATAGCATTTATGCACTCGGTTTTTACCAAATCCAACACTTTACACAATAACTTATTCATCTAAGCCCTGGGGTCAGCAACCATGTGAGGAGCATACCTAGAAAGTTGGTTAAACTTCAGCCCATATTCTTGGACCGTTATGTTTCCCTGCCTTAAGTTCATGAATTCTTGGGCTTTTGCTTCTCTCAACTCTATTGAGAAAAACTTGTCAAGAAAGGTCTCACTAAAGCAATCCCAAGTAATAGGAGCTGCATCTTTACCCCTATTTTCCTTCCACTGAGTGTACCATATATGAGCAACATCCTTTAACTGGTTTGATGCCAACTCAACCAGATCATTCCCAGTGACTTGCATTACCTCAAAGATCTTCTTGATCTCTTCCAAGAAATTGTGATGATCCTAATTAATTTGTGATCCTAAGAACTCAGGCGGATTCATCCTAACAAAGTAACAGACCCTTGAGGCTACTGATCCACCATTTTAATTCACGTGAGCATGAACTCGATTGTTCTGGTTGATCATTCTATGAGCCAAGATCTGTATATTATTTCTGAACTTAGCATTGGAGACTTCCTGATCTAAGACCGGAGGAGCAGCGTTCCTATTCCTAGCGTTAGCTCTACGAGGAGGAATGATTTGAAACATAGAACATCAAAATAGAATGGAATAAAATCATACATCACGCACGATGAGAGTAATAAGAAAGTGAAGTTTTTCCTAAAACACTTCATAGCCTCCCTTTCATTAGATATGGTGCACTTCACACCCATGAAAAGGACTCTACTTAGTGCGTCTATTCAGACATCCTAGGACTCTTAAACTTAATGCTCTGATACTATATTTTTTCACGCCCCAAGCTATCCCTGAGATGCGGATACAGAACCTAGGACCACAAGTGATCCCAAGCTAACCCTGCTGGCATGAAACATGAGCATACTAAATAATATAAATTGTTACGGAAACTAAATCATACATAAATTGAAAATATGGGGAAATATCCATATGCTAAATCTGAGATACATGAAAACTAATGAGTTTAGTACAAAGAAAATATTAACTCACTTCTATGTTGAATCTAACTATGTCTGAAGTAAGACTCTAAATGACTAGAAATATTGGGACAAGCCCCAGCTAATTCCAGCAACAACTGAAACTAAATCACAAAAAGAATGAAAAAAATCTCATGACTATTGTCCTTGGAGAATGAGGACTCACCACTGAATCTGCGGAAATGGATATCGGATATTTATCTAATCGTAATCTGGATGCTAAGAACATGAACCTTTATCACGAGAAGATGTAGCACAAGCATGCGTTAGTACTTGAATGGTACTGAATATGTAGGATAGAAAAAATCTCAAATAAAAACATAATTTAACAAGTACAAAAACAAGTATAATAATCTAAATATGATATAATGAATTCTACGCGAACTGGATGCAACGACCAATTTATAACATGCCAAAATTGAAAATATACTGATAAATGGTCAATGCAAGAGATTTTTTGACTGAACTGTGGGAGTTATTAATAACCGATTTTAAAACCACATGAGTTAAATGTGGATTCCGATGTATACGCCCCATCGAGAGGACCCAATATAGCCTGTTAGAGGCATAAAGGCATGTTGTCGTGATCACTAAATTGATTGCTCACAGAGGGGACTTACAACCTACTTGGCTTAGTCAAACTCGATATTATAATACTCCCAATGAATTATTTAATTAAGTGATTTTGAGTTTATGTAAATACTGGATAGTTCAAAAATGAATATGCAACCTGAGAATGCAACCATTAATCTGGTAATTATGCATTTATAACTGAGGCATGTATAGCTGAAGTAACTAAAATATCTGACCTAGCATGTGTAATTCAAGAACTAAAGAAATACATAGCTAGGGTTCTGAAATTAATAAAATAGTCTAAGTAATAACATGATAATCTAATTTAGAACCTATAACAAATAAATTCATAAAGTTCTAGAAACCCTAGGTCTCATCATGATACGAGAATCAAGAATCTGATTGAAAACTAGGAACCCAATGGGTGAAATGAACACACTAGTGAAATATCATTTACCTGGTGATGAAATACACGGAAAAAAACATAAGTTTCGGGGCTAGAACTGCTAGAACCTTGATGCGTTCTTGAACTTGGGTTCTTGATCTTTTTGTCCTTTCTTGCTTCTAATTTTGTAAGTTTTTATTTATGATTTTGAGTTAGGTAAGTGTTAGTTATGTTTCTAGGTTTAAACTTACTAAAATCTGATAATTTAGGGTCAAAATGATGTATCTTAGGGTTTAAACAAAGTAGAAAAAGACCAAAAGACCTTTGAGTTGATTACTGACGGATCGGACGACGAACTGGACTGACGGGCCGTCGTTTGGGTCTGTATGTTTGGCCTGTTCGACATGACTTTACTAAAATGGGTATAACTTTTTACTCGGAGGTCTTATTTTAGCAAGGTTAGTGGCCATGGAAAGATAGTCAACCATCTATCTGTGGGTATGTCATGGGTCACCCAACACATTTTGTGCTAAGAGTTATGATCAATTAAAATTGACCAACCTGCATTTCCCCCCTATCTGTCTATTAATTTCCACCTACGGTCAGACCTACGGACTGTAGATCGAACGACGGTCCGTGCTAATCATCCGTGGTTCATATCATAGAGTGAGAGAATAGGGTGTCGATCGACGGACATACACAATGGACAGTAGTCTGACCTACGGACCATAGGTCCGTCCGTCGTTCAACACTTAGTGAAGGTTTTGCTGGGCTGAGATTTTGGGGGTTTCTAACTCCATCGACGGATGTGCAGGACGGACCATGGGTCAAGATACTGTACGTTGATGGCCACCATCGATTGCACCTGCATATTTTCTGGAAAACTAGTTTTTGGTCTGTTTTGGATACGGGGTGTTACAACTTGGATTCAAGTAGTAGAACAAAAGAAACAAAGAATGAATTTTTCCTAACGTCCTATCGCCTCTCTAAGAAAAGTAAAGGTGTGCCCGTACCATTCCACAAGATTATACTACACTCTTCCTTGTGTGATGATATCACCGAACCTAACGCTCTGATACCATGTTTTTCACGACCCAAATCAAGTCGTGAGTGGCCTCTGCACTTAACCTCCTAGGTGGGAGAACCAACAATTAACCCCAACTTATAAGATATAATCATAATGCGGAAGCTTAAAATCTTATTAACTATCGTCTCCCAAAACCTGAAAGTCATCACAGCAAAGACATCTAATTTCCAACTACTATGTCTAAGAGTATCAAAGACACCAAAGTAAATGAAAGAAAGTAATTTGTGTCTGTAAACTAAGGACATAATTTGATGACTAAGAGAGTTCAACCCAGGCTCGAATGATTAGCTCACCCTTGAACCTAATATGCCGAGACTTGCTAGAGTTGAGGGTGAGTCAAATTTGCCAGCACACTTGGTCCACTCCATAAAAGAAAACAAAGAAAAACACAAGTAGGGCTCAATATAAGGCAACATCTACTGAGTAGGTATAATCGGCCAACCCAAAGTAACAATTGATACACAAGGAATAATAATATAAAATCAACTATGAAACTTAATAGGTTATAAGCAACAAACAACATCAACCAGTGTCAACAACACTAAAGTAAATATTTAATAAGTCAATAATATCAAGATCGCACATGAGGACTGATGCCTCCAAACAAAACCATCTTGGGAATTGAGTTCTTTGAGATTGAGTACATTCCATTAATTTAATATGTTTCTCCTTTAATATTACCGTGTCGGAACATGACATACCGATTCAAAAGTACCATGTCAAAACGTGACACTCCTATCCAAGAATATTGTGTCGAAATGTGATACTCAGATACAATTATATCGTGTCGAAACGTGACACTCCGATTCAATAATACCGTGTTGGAACATGACAGTCCGATACAATAATACAATTAATTTATCATTTATTATCACCACTTTTCATTTCATTGATAATATCTTATCAAGCCTTCTTTATTCAAAGCATCACTTCGATAAAGAGGGTTCAAGAATATAAATTTCACGGTCTCAGAATTTCGAACCAATCACAAATACACAACCACACAATCAAGTACATAGAAACTTCACAATATCATTCAATACATATCAATCACTATATAGAGTTTACTATCAAATAGCATAAACCATAACCTACCTCCACTGAAGAACCGAAGTCAAGCAAGCTACTTCTCCAATACTTTTCTTTACCTCAATGCCTTTGAACCTTTCCAATTTATCAAGTATATATGCGTAATTGTAAGTTAACGAGCCCAAAGAAACTCATATTACTCTACGTATAGCTAGACCAAAAATCATCAAACACAAAACTATACTCAAGTTCATAATCTTAAGGTCTGTTATATGTCATGTCTCTTATTTCGTATATTCAAGCCTATGGTTAAGTCTTTATTCTCTTAAAAACATAACTTTAATCGGAGTTAAATAATATACTATATTTAATATTTAATTGCATATCTTAATATATAAAAATACAATTTACAATGTGAGAACAAAATAATTATATGTAACGGTGGATAACATGTGCAGACGGACGAACATCACTCCCACCATATTCAGATACAAAGTCACCATATAGTCCTAAGAACTCACTATTCGATTACACACACACACACACACACACACACACACACACACACACACACACACATATATATATATATAACCTTTATCCTTTCTCAATCATGACCCCATAACTATCCACTACTCGTTGTCCACAATAACAAAATAACTAATCATATATTAAGTACAATTATATGTAATGCATTTCTACCCAAATCGAATATAATTTTAATAATAATAATTATTTTCACTTGTACACAATTCATCAAATGACATGCTAAGCATATCAGAAGCACTCATCCACCTCCTTACTGATTGTGCCGCCGTTCCTATTAAGTTTCTAACTAAAGATAGGAACCCCTAATTTTTATTATTATTATTAGGACTTATTATAATAAATGGTAGAAAAGACCCACTATAAATTTTAATGATATTTTATTTAACCACCAACGAAATAAATTAGTAAAATTATCCCACTAAATTTCATTATATAGTTATTAATAGTCCAAAATATCCATTTAGAATCAATCAAGAAGTATTTTATAAAATAAAAAAAATCTAGTATTCAAAAAAATCAAAAAGGTCGTTAAACCAACCAAACCACATTATATATTTTAACTTATTTGAAGAACTGAACTACTTTTTAAGTCTAATTACTTTAGGTTTAACTTCATTCCAACACTATATTCACCAACTAAACCACATTATCTATTTTAACTTAGTTGAAGAACTTAACAACTATTTTAGTCTAACTAATTTAGTTTTTACTTATTTCAAACACTATATTCACCAACTAAACCACATTTTATATTTTAATAAATTTTAAGAACTTAACAACTTTCTAAGTCTAATTAGTTTAGTTTAACTTGATTCCAACACTATATACACCAACTAAACCACATTATATATTTCAACTTATTTGACGAATTTAATAACTTTTTAAGTCTAATTAGTTTAGTTTTTACTTAATTCCAACACTTTATTCACCAACTAAACCATATTATATCTTTTAATAAATTTGAAGAACTTAAAAACTTTTTAAGTCTAATTAGTTTCTTCTTAACTTAATTCCAACACTATATTCACCAACTAAACCACATTATATATTTTAATATATTTAATGAACTTAATAGCTTTATAAGTCTAAGTAGATTAGTTTTAACTTAATTTCAACATTGTATTTACCAACTAAACCACATTATATATTTTAACTTATTTGAATAATTTAATAATATTTAATAATCTAATTAGTTTAGCTTTCTTACTTAATTTCAACACTATATTCACAAATAAAACCACATTATATATTTTGACTTATTTGAAAAACATAACAACTTTTTAAGTCTAATTAGTTTAGTTTTAACTTAATCTCAACACTATATTCACCAACTAAACCACACTATATATTTTAACTTATTTGAAGAATTTAATAACTTTTTAAGTCTAATTAGTTTAGTTTTAACTTTATTCCAAGACTATATTCAGTGACTAAAACACAATATATATTTTTGACTTATTTGAAGAACTTAGCAACTTTGTAAGTCTTACTAATTTAGTGTTTACTTAATACCAACACTATATTTATGTAATGACCCGGAAGGTAATTTTTGGGAATTTTGAATATTTGCTTAACTTGAGTTAATTAATGGATGAATAATTGTAGATAATTGATTAAATTAATAGTTAATGGGCTAAAATGATAAAAATTTTAAGACCTTATACCCTTTAGACTATTTAATAAAAAAAAGTGGGTAAAGTTTCACCACTTTTAGTACATAAATAATTCAGAAAAAGAAGAAAAGGAAAAGAAAAAAAAGGGGGCGAAGGGCTTGCGGCTTACGAACTGGTTAAGGTAAGTTTTCTTTTCCTTTAGTTTCTTGATTTTTGCACATAGATGTGTGTATATAGAAATATTATATAGTTAATTATATATATATGTGTGTATAATAATAAATGAAGATTGCATGTGAATAAAAAAAGTTGAATAGAAAATCACGTGAATAGTTAAAAACCATTTGAATCATTCGTGGATCAATGATTGGTTCATAATGAGCCAATCATTAGTGGGTCAATGATTGGTTCATAATGAGCCAATCATTAATGGGTGGAAAGGGAAAAAACATAATGCAGAATACGTTAATGGCATCATTAGGCGTAAATTTCAGAATATTAGTTATTATATTATGGTTCAAGTTTTGATATATTGGTATGTAATTTAAATATTAGATGAATAAAATTTTGTGAGTACCATTTAAATTATGAAGTTGGAAAAATTTGGGATGCAATCCTAAACTTGAAACTTGAAAACTATGATAGTGGAAATTTTAATTGACATCAAGAATTACAAACTTGATTATAAATTTGGGGTGTATTTTTAGGTCAAGGTCAAACACATAAAAGTGTGAGTGTTGTTAGTTCTGAAACCTTATTGTGAATATATACTTTAATAGATTCCATTGGTTCAGAAGCTCAACGGAAAGTGAAGGCTCAAGTCCAAGAGTAATTATTCGATTGGCTAAGTCAAGTGGATTTCTGAACTCTTGTTCAGCGTAAGAAATTCGTGTATTTCCTTGTGTGATGTTGTGAATGATTTGGAGACTTGTTGCTTATTTGTTGGTCTTGTATTCCTTGTTGCAAATTGTGCTTTGTTATCAAAATGGCTATCTCCTCCTTTTTATTTTAGTATGTAATTCAAACTGCATTTGAAACATGGTTGTGATATGATTTAGGTGACAAGAGGATGTACCATTTCGAGGATCGTATCGCGCGCCGCAGTGGATATTATATTTTGAGGGACGTTTCGCGCGCCGCGACGGTTACTATTATCGAGGGTTGTGTTGTGCGCCGCGACAGATGCATGGACAGATATGCCCCCCATGGGTCCTAGACAAAGAGACAGCGGGTGTGTATCGTTAAGAAAGACATGCATCACTATATTTGACATTACATCTCATGGCATTGCACATTTAATTATTGATGAACTTGAACACGTGCTTTGCTGATCTTGTGATTGTTTCTCTTTGAAGCTTGTGACTATTGAATATTGAATTGTTATTGAGAATGTGTAAACTGATAGAGTGTGGTTATAGAGTTGTGTGTTTGGTAAACTGTAAACTCTTACGCTGTAGCGTGGTGGTATAGATAGGGTGTAAGGAGTACCCGTATTTTGTTCACTTAACTTGTGTTTAGAGGTTTGCTTGTTGGGTACCACGTGGTTTGGTACTCACCCCTTGCCTCTACAAATTTTTGTAGGTTACAAGCCCGGATTTTTGTGATACCTTCCATTCTGTTCGTTTCCGAGGCATCTTGTCGAGGATTGTGAGGTAGCTGCTTGTCATCTCAACGAAATTTCCCACTCCAGTTTATGACTTTTTTTTAACTTGAAAGACAACTTCATTTTAGCCTTCTATTTTGTTTCAATTCTAATATTTACATTAGAGGCTTGTGCACGTGACAACCTGGTTTTGGGGATTGAATTAATATGACTTGGTTTCATAATAGAAATTGTTGTTGGATTGTCATTTACTTCCGCACTTTGTTAGATATTGGGTTTTAGGCTGACTTGTCTTGGTGGGATAAGACGAGTGCCATCACACCCATTTTGGGTCGTGACAAAATGGTGTCAGAGCCCTAGGTTCATAGGTCTCACGTGTATACAAGCCGAGTCTACGTAGAGTCTCAAGGATCAGTACGGAGACGTCTGCACTCATCTCTTAGAGGCTATAAATATTACTAGGAAAATGCCTTTTGTTCACTCTTTCCAATCGTGCGTAGTTACCTTCTTTAGTACTAAGTTGTTGTATACTCTTTTGACAGATGACGAGGACTAGAACTAATGTTACTGGTGGTAGAGGGGAGGCACTTCCCGAGGTAGTTGTTGAGGCCCCAGTTAGGGGTAGGGGTAGATCTCGAGCTAGAGGTCGTGCCAGTAGTACGACAGTAGCCAGAGGTCATGGACGTGGAGCAGCACCAGTGAGAGGTCGTGCTAGAGAGGTCTCTACAGAACCTCAGATTGATGGCAGAGAGGACAGGGTTCCTCAAGATCCTGTAGTCACATCTTTTCTTCAGGATACACTATTGAGGGTGTTAAGTGTGCTAGAGGGCTTTTCTCATGGTTGTTGTGCGACTACCACACCACATGACTCTCGTACTAGAGAGGGGGCTCAGACCCAAGAGCACCAACAAGCTCCAGTTTTTCAGGATGCGGTGGGGCAACTACCAGTAGATCCCGCGGTTCAAAATGATGTTGCACTAGCAGTTGGGGGTCAAGTTTCATCGATGGTTGTTCTGACAGAGGATGAGCAGCGTAGGTATGAGAGATTTTGAAAGATGGACCCACCTCAGTTTCAGGGTGAGAAGAGCGAGGACGCTCATGAGTTTCTAACTACCTACCGAGAGTTACTAGAGGTGGTTGGATTAGCTGAGTCACATGGGGTTCGATATGCTACACTCCAGCTTCGTGGACCAGCGAGAGACTGGTGGAGGACTTATTCGGGGGTTTTGCCTGTTGGATCTCCTCCATTGAATTGGGAGCAGTTTGCTAGTGCATTCCAAGATCGTTTTATCCCATGGAGCGTGAGAGAAGAGAGTCGCTTGAGGTTTGAGAGTTTGAGACAGGATGGTTTATCGGTTACAGAGTATGAGGCGCGTTTTTGCTAGTTGTCTAGGCATGCGTTGGCCATTATTCCAAATGAGACGAGAGGATCCCCAGATTTGTGAAGGCATTGACTTTCTCTATCATGTCAGCTGCGTTTCGGTCATCTAAGGAGGGGGCTTCTTTCCAGTCCATTGTGAGCGCCGCCAAAGAGGCATAATTGACAGAGAGAGAGGAGTTTGGGGAACCAAAAAGGGCCAGTATATCAGGCCAGTTTCATGGTGCCTCATCTGGAGGTAGGGGATCACAGAGAGTGAGTGGTTCTTTTCAGCAGCGGGGACCTATTCATGCATCTATGCCGACATTTGAGGGTGGCCAGACATCTGAGGGTTCTTATAGCCCGGGTCAAGGCTCGTACGGTTCACAGCAGCGACCTACAGGGCGAGGAAATTATAGTGGGTTTTCAGGGTCCACACAGCAGGTCCCAGGTTAGAGATTTTGTTTTACTTGTGGAGATCCCGATCATCTAATGCGGCAGTGTACTTCTCAAAGAGGTCGTGGTGGGCCTCGACCTAATTCTTCACTCCAGAGTAGGCCACCAGCACCACAGGGTAGAGGTCGTGGCAGAGTTAAGTCAGGTAGAGGTGATAGAGTTTCTAGTAGTGGTGTTGCAGCTCAACAGAGTGGGGGTAGAGGTACCACCCAGGATCGAGGTGGAAAAGGAGGCCACTGCTATGCTTTCCCCGAGAGACCTGAGGCGGAGACCTCTGATGCTGTTATTACATGTATCATCCCAGTATGCCATCGACCTGCGTCTGTGTTGTTTGATCCAGGTTCTACATTCTCTTATGTGTCTGCGTACTTTGCTGCTAAATTTGATATGATATGTGATAGCATGACTGTACATATTCGTGTTTCTACACCCATGGGTAAGTCCTTGTGGTGGATCGAGTGTATCGATCCTGTCTTGTTTCTTTGGCTGGGTATGACACTTGGTTAGACTTAATCATTCTGGGGATGGTATACTTTGATGTTATCTTGGGTATGGATTGGCTTTCTCCTTATCATGCTGTCTTTGATTGTAATGCTAAGACTGTCACTTTAGAAATGCCTGGTGTTCCGAGGGTTGAGTGGAAGTGTTTTAGTGGTTCTTATCCTAGCAAGATCATCTCTTTTATCCATGCTCAAATATTGGTGGAGATGGGGTGTTTGTCTTACTTAGCTTTTATTCGGGATACTAGAGTTGAACCACCTCCCATGGACTCTATTCCCGTGGTTCGGGAGTTTCCCGATGTATTTCCTTCTGATCTTCCAGGTGTTCCTCCCGATAGGGATATCGATTTTGCTATTGATTTGGAGCCGGGCACTAAGCCTATTTCTATCCCTCCATACCGTATGGCTCCAGTAGAGTTGAAAGAATTGAAGGATCAGTTGCAGGATTTATTGAGTAAGGGTTTTATTCGCCCTAGTGTGTCACCTTGGGGTGCCCCTGTATTGTTTGTGAAGAAGAAGGATGGGACTAGGAGAATGTGTATTCATTACAGACAGTTGAACAAGGTAACAGTGAAGAAGAAGTATCCTTTTCCGCGTATTGATGGCTTATTTGATCAGTTACAGGGAGCATCATTGTGATTGATTTGAGGTCTGGGTATCATAAGTTGAAGATTACGGCATCAAATATCCCTAAGACAGCTTTTCTGACTCGGCATGGGCATTATGAGTTCCTAGTGATGTCCTTCGGATTGACTAATGCCCCTGCAACATTCATGGAGTTGATGAATGTGGTGTTTCGACCATACCTTGATTCTTTTGTGATTGTTTTTATCGATGACATCCTTGTTTACTCCAAGACTGAGGAGGACCATGTCCGACACCTAAGGATTGTACTTCAGAGGTTAAGAGAAGAGAAGTTGTATGCCAAGTTCTCAAACTGTGAATTCTGTCTTACTTCTGTGACATTCTTGGGACACGTGGTGTCCAACGAGGGTATTAGAGTACGACCAAAATTGAGGCTGGAAGAAACCTACTTCACCTACTGAGATTCGGAGTTTTGTGGGATTGGCAGGCTATTATCGATGATTTGTTCAAAGTTTCTCTACTATTGCAGCTCCATTAACTAGATTGACTCGACAGGATGTGCGTTTTTTCAGTGGTCTGATGAGTGTGAGCAGAGCTTTCAAAAACTCAAGACTTTGCTGACTTCAGCTCCTGTGTTTACTCTACCTGAGGAGGGTGTAGACTTTACAGTGTATTGTGATGTTTCAGGAGTTGGTTTGGGTGGTGTGTTAATGCAGAAGGGGAAAGTGATTGCCTATGCTTCTAGGCAGTTGAAATCCCATGAGAAGAACTACCCTACTCATGATTTGGAGTTGGCGGCTGTGGTATTTGTACTTAAGTTATGGCGTCATTATTTGTATGGGGTGCATTGTGAGATCTTCACTGATCATCGGAGTTTTCAGTATATCGTTAGCCAGAGGGATTTGAACTTGAGGCAACGGAGATGGCTTGAGTTGCTGAAGGACTGTGATGTGACCATTCTGTATCTTCCAGGAAAGGCCAATGTTGTGGCCGATGCTCTGAGTAGGAGACTCCTAGCATGGGGAGTCTTGCAGCGCTTAGTATTGAGGAGAGACCATTGGCTAGAGATTGAAGATATTATCTAACAGTCTTGTCCGCTTGCAGATTTCAGAAGAGAGTGATGGGATGAATGCTTTTATTGAGGCTCGGTCTTCTTTAGTCGAGCAAATTTGTGCACACCAGTTTGATGATGAAAAATTATGTCTCATTCGAGACAAAGTATTGAGAGGGGAAGCTAAGGAGGCTGTCCTTGATTCTGATGGTGTCTTGCGGATTGGAGGCAGAATTTGTGTGTCTTAGACAGGAGATTTGATTAAATTGATTCTTGAGGAGGCCCATTGTTCTCGGTATTCCATCCATCCGGGAGCGGCGAAGATGTATCATGATTTGAGTCAGCATTACTGGTGGTGTGGAATGAAGAGAGATATTACAAACTTTGTTTCGAGGTGTTTGACTTGCCAGCAGGTCAAGTGTGAGCACTAGAGGCCCGTGGGTGTATCTCAGAGGATGCCTATTCCTACTTGGAAGTGGGAGCGGATTACTATGGACTTTGTTTTGGGTTTGCCTACCACAGCGAGTGGTTATGACTCCATTTAGGTTATTGTTGATAAGCTGACAAAGTCTGCCCACTTTATTCTAGTTCGGGTGAAGTATAAGGCAGAGAAGTTAGCCGAGCTATATATCAGTCAGATTGTGCCACTACATGGAGTTCCAATTTCTATCATATCGGATCGGGGTTCACTATTTACTTCTCATTTCTGGAAGGCATTACAACATGGTCTGGGTACTCAGTTAGATATGAGTACCGCATTTCACCCTCAGACAGATGGTCAATCTGAGCGGACCATTCAGGTATTGGAAGATATGCTTCGAGCGTGTGTGATCGATTTTGGTGCTAGATGGGATCAACATTTACCATTAGCGGAGTTTGCCTATAATAACAGTTATCACTCTATTATCCAGATGGCCCCATTTGAGGCGTTGTATGGAAGACGGTGTACGTCTCCAATTGGTTGGTTTGATTCGGCGGAGATGGACTCTTTCGATACAGATTTGCTTAGAGATGCTATGGAGCAAGTCCGTATGATTCAGTATAGATTATTGACAGCTCAGAGTCGACAGAAGAGTTATGCAGACCGGAGAGTTAGAGCCTTGGTATTTATGGAGGGTGATCATGTTTGGCTCCGAGTATCACCCATGAAGGGTGTGATGAGGTTTGGAAAGAAGGGAAAGCTTAGCCCTAGCTTCATTGGACCTTTTGTGATTTTGAGCCGAGTGGGAGAGGTGGCCTATAAGTTGGCCTTGCAACCTAGTTTGTCGGCAGTTCATCCTGTTTTCCATGTCTCTATGCTTCGGAAGTATATTTCAGATGAATCTCATGTGATTTCACTCGATTTTGTTGTGCTGGGTCCAGACTTGACATATGAGGAGAAGCCTATTGCTATATTGGATAGGCAAATCCGAAAGCTTAGAACCAAGAAGCTTGTTTCAGTGAAGGTGCAATGGAAGCACCATTCAGTAAGAGAAGCAACTTGGGAGACAGAGTCTGACATGCGTGGCAGATATCCTCAACTTTTTGAAGCATTAGGTACTTTCTTTTACTTTATGTTCGAGGACGAACATGATTTTTAGTGGTGGATAATATAATGACCCAGAATGTCATTTTTGGAAATTCTGAATATTTGCTTAACTTGAGTTAATTAATGGATGAATAATTGTAGATAATTGATTAAATTAATAAATAATGGGCTAAAGTGATAAAAAATTTAAGACCTTATACCCTTTAGACTATTTAATAAAAAAAAAGTGGGTAAAGTTTCACCACTTTTAGTACATAAATAATTCAGAAAAAGAAAAAAGGTAAAGTAAAAAAAGGGGCGAAGGGTTTCTCTGCACTTGCGGCTTACGAACTGCTTAAGGTAAGTTTTATTTTCCTTTAGTTTCTTTATTTCTGCACATAGATTTGTGTATATAGCAATATTATATAGTTAATTATAAATATATGTATGTAATAATAAATGAAGATTGCATGTGAATAAAAAAAAAATTGAATAGAAAATCACGTGAATAGGTAAAAACCATTTGAATCATTAGTGGATCAATGATTGGTTCATGATGAGACAATCATTAGTGGGTCAATGATTGGTTCATAATGAGCCAATCATTAGTGGGTTGAAAGGGAAAAAAACATAATGCAGAATCCGTTAATGGCATCATTAGGCGTAAATTTCAGAATATTAGTTAATATATTATGGTTCATGTTTTGATATATTGGTATGTAATTTAAATATTAGATGAATAAAATTTTGTGTGTACCATTTAAATTATGAAGTTGGAAAAATTTGGGATGCAATCCTAAACTTGAAACTTGAAAACTATGATAGTGGAAATTTTAATTGACATCAAGAATTACAAACTTGATTATAAATTTGGGGTGTATTTTTAGGTCAAGGTTAAACACATAAAAGTGTGAGTGTTGTTAGTTCGAAAACCTTATTGTGAATATGTCACGACCCAAAACGAGCCGCGAGTGGCACCCACACTTATCCTACTATGCGAGCGAACCAACCAATCTAAACCCCAACATTTCAACCATAATAAAGAAAATATAATGCGGAAGACTTAAAACTCATTAATGAAAATCGATTAAATAACTTCTAATAGCTCAATACTTATTGTTCCCAAAAACTGGAAGTCATCACCACAAGAACATCTATCCTCAAATTACTAAATCTAAGAGTATCTAAGAAGCTAAAATAAGTTAAACAGCTAGTCCATGCCAGAACTTCAAGGCATCAAGACATGAATGAGAGAGGATCCAGTCCAAGCAAGGAACAATAGCTCACCCTGAAATCTGACGTGATGAAGACTGGCTAGAGTTGAGGACGAG
>NC_028643.1:60542770-60543881 GCF_001406875.1 Solanum pennellii
TGGTGCTGAAAACACTGGAGGTGTCTGGCCTTGATCAGATAACCCGCTAAGATAAGCAAGAACTTGGTTACTCATTTCTGGGGTAGGTTGGGGTGGTAATTCCTCATTCTGCACTTGCTCATTTTCCCCTTCCTCACCCTCTATTACTATTTCCTCAGTCGGTGGAGGAGTCACCGCCCTAGTACTAGCTGGGCCAGGTGCTTGTCCTCTTCCTCTAGAGGACGTCCTCCCGCGACCTCTACCACGGCCTCTTGCCACTGCTCCTCTTCGAGCTACAGCCCCAGTGGCTGGCTCAGACTCTACTAGACTCATTCTTGTGTGATTAGACCTACGAACCTAATGCTCTGATACCAAGTTTGTCACGACCCAAAACGAGTCGCGAGTGGCACCCACACTTATCCTACTATGTGAGCGAACCAACCAATCTAAACCCCAACATTTCAACCATAATAAACAAAATATAATGCGGAAGACTTAAAACTCATTAATGAAAATCGATTAAATAACTTCTAATAGCTCAATACTTATTGTTCCCAAAAACTGGAAGTCATCACCACAAGAACATCTATCCTCAAACTACTAAATCTAAGAGTATCTAAGAAGCTAAAATAAGTTAAACAGCTAGTCCATGCCAGAACTTCAAGGCATCAAGACATGAATGAGAGAGAATCCAGTCCAAGCTAGGAACAATAGCTCACCCTGAAATCTGACGTGATGAAGACTTGCTAGAGTTGAGGACGAGTTGAAGTCGATGGCACGTTTGCTGCACTCCACAAATAACAAAGAAGAAAACTTCAAGTAGGGGGTCAGTACAAGGCACAATTACTGAGTAGGTATCATCGGCCAACTTAAAATAGAAAGCAATATATATCGAATAATACATAAAACCAACCAAATAATTAACAGGTGATAGCAACAAGTATAAGAATCATTTACAACAACACAAAACACATCTATGAGGACTCAAGCCTCCACACCATACTCTTTTGGGAAATAGTTATCATTAAAATCTGAGTATGTTAGCATAATTCAAGATTCATTCTCTTTGTTCTTCTTGTGTCGGAACGTGACACTCCGATCCTCTACTACTATGTGTCGGAACGTGACACTT
>NC_028643.1:60544018-60564768 GCF_001406875.1 Solanum pennellii
ATTCATCAAGCCTTCTTTTATACCAAGACAGCATCATTAACAAAGTGGATTTAAGATTTAAGATTCACAGGCTCATCTTTCCAATCCATTACAATTACATAGTCACATCATGCAAGCACACAATCAAGCATATAGAAGACTTTACAATACTACCCAATACATATCAATCGCTATTTAGAGTTTACTATGAGATAGTATAAACCATAACCTACCTCCACCGAAGAATTCGTGATCACGCAAGCTACTCCTCAAAATCTTTGCTTTCCTCTTCGTTCTCTCTTCTCTCGCTCGTTCGTTCTCCCTTTCTCCCTCTGTTCTTTCTATTTTTCTTATTCAAACCCTTTTTCTTTTACCCTAATTGTTATATAATTAAGTATAAAAGATGATAAAAATAACCCTCTATATATTTCAAGGTTATCTCCTTTAACCCCCAAGTAATTGAATTATTAACATTAACCCACTAACTTATAATTATAAGCAGGAATAATCCAAAACGCCCCTTAAAAACTTTTAATAGAAACCCGACCCATTCAGGGTTATGTAGCCTGTGACGGTCCGTCATGACTGTGACGGTCCGTCCTGCAGGTCCGTCATAAAGTTCAGAGAGTTAATTCAGTGGAAAGATTTGTGATGGTCCGTCGTGCCAACGGCGGTCCGTCCTGCCATTCCGTCGTGAAGTTAAGAGAGTCGATCTCAGTGCCCAAATTTTTGGAATCTAAGTGTTTTGGAACGAGACCCCCTCGACGGTCCGTCGTGCCCATGACGGTCCATCGTGGGATCCGTCGACCCAGACAGTCATTACCTGAAATAAACTCTACTACTCAAAACGACTAAACAGGTCGTGACAGAATATATACTTGAATAGATTCCATTGGTTCAGAAGCTCAACAGAAAGGGAAGGCTCAAGTCCAAGAGTAATTATTTGATTGGCTAAGGCCAGTGGTTTTCTAGACTCTTGTTAAGCGTACGAAATTAGTGTATTTCCTTGTGTGATGTTGAAAATTATTTGGAGACTTGTTGCGTATTTGTTGGTGTTGTATTCCTTGTTGCAAATTGTGCTTTGTTATCAAAATGACTATCTCCTCATTTTTATTTTAGTATGTAATTCAAACTGCATATGAAACATGGTTGTGATAAGAGTTAGGTGATAAGAGGATGTACCATTTCGAGGGTCGTATCGCGCGCCGCGATGGATATTTTATTTCGAGGGACGTATCGCGCGCCGCGACGGTTACTATTATCGAGGGTCATGTCGTGCGCCGCGACAGATGCATGGACAGATATGTCCCCCATGGGTCCCGGAATGAGAGACAGCGGGTGTGTATCTTTAAGAAAGACATGCATCACTATATTTGACATTGCATCTCATGGCATTGCACATTTTGTAATTGATGAACTTGAACACGTGCTTTGCTGATCTTGTGATTGTTTCTCGTTGAAGCTTGTGACTGTTGAATATTGAATTGTTATTGGGAATATGTAAACTGATAGAGTGTGGTTATTGAGTTGTGTGTTTCGTAAGCTGTAAACTGTTAGGCTGTAGCGTGGAGGTTTAGATAGAATGTAAGGAGTACCCGTATTTTGTTCACTTAACTTGTGTTTAGAGGTTTGCTTGTTGGGTACCACGTGGTTTGGTACTCACCCCTTGCTTCTACAAATTTTTGTAGGTTACGAGCCCGGATTTTTGTGATACCTTCCATTCTCTTCGTTTCCGAGGCATCTTGTGGAGGGTTGTGAGGTAGTTACTTATCATCTCAGCAAACTTTCCTACTCCAGTTTATGATTTTGTTTTTACTTGAAAGACAACATCATTTTAGCCTTCTATTTTGTTTCAATTCTAATATTTACATTAGAGGTTTGTGCACATGACAACCTGGTTTTCGGGATTGAATTAATATGACTTGGTTTCAAAATAGAAATTGTTGTGGGATTGTCATTTACTTCTGCACTTTGATAGATATTGGGTTTTAGACTGACTTGTCTTGGTGGGATAAGACGAGTGTCATCACACCCATTTTTTGGTCGTGACAATTCACCAGCTAAACCACATTATAAATTTTAATATATTTGAGAAACTTAATAACTTTTTAAGTCTAATTAGTTTAGTTTTGACTTAATTCAAACATTATATCACCAACTAAACCACATTATATATTTTAACTTATTTGAAGAACTTAACAACTTTTTAAGTCTAATTAGTTAGTTATAAAATAATTCCAACACTATTGTCACTAAATCACATTATATATTTTAATATATTTGAAGAACTTAACAACTTTTTAAGTCTAATTAGTTTAGTTTTAACTTAATTCCAAGAGTATATTCACCAACTAAACCACATTATATATTTCAACTTATTTGAAGAATTTAATAACTTTTTACGTCTAATTAGTTTAGTTTTTACTTAATTACAACACTATATTCACCAACTAATCCATATTATATCTTTTAATATATTTGAAGAACTTAACAACTTTTTAAGTCTAATTAGTTTTGTCTTAACTAGATTCCAACACTATATTCACCAACTAAACCACATTATATATTTTAACTTATTTGAAAACTTAGCAACTTTATAAGTCTAATTAGTTTAGTTTTAACTTAATTTTAGCACTATATTCACCAACTAAACCATATTATATATTTTAACTTATTTGAAGAACTTAACAACTTTTGAAGTCTAACTAATTTAGCTTTTACTTAATTCCAACACTATATTCACCAACTAAACCACATTATATATTTTATTATATTAGAAGAACTTAATAGTTTTTAAGTCTAATTAGTTTACTTTTACCTTAATTCCAACACTGTATTCACCAACAAAACCACATTATATATTTTAACTTATTTGAATAATTTGATAATATTTAAAATCTAATTAGTTTAGCTTTCTTACTTAATTTCAACACTATATTCACCAATAAAACCACATTATATATTTTAACTTATTTGAAAAACATAATAACTTTTTCAGTCTAATTAGTTTAGTTTTAACTTAATTCAATATTATATTCACCAACTAAACCACATTATATATTTTAACTTGTTTGAAGAATTTAATAACTTTTTAAGTCTAATTAGTTTAGTTTTAGTTTAATATCAACACTATATTAACTGACTAAACCACATTATATATTTTAACTTTTTTGAAGAACTTTGCAACTTTTTAAGTCTTACAAATTTAGTTTTTACTTAATTCCAATACTATGTTCACCAGCTAAACCGCATTATAAATTTTTATATATTTGAGGAACTAAAAAACTTTTTAAGTCTAATTAGTTTAGTTTTGACTTAATTCCAACACTATATAACCAACCAAACCACATTATATATTTTAACTTATTTGAAGAACTTAACAACTTTTTAAGTCTAATTATTTAGTTATAAATTAATTCCAACACTATAGTCACAAAACCACATTATATATTTTAATATATTTGAAGAACTTAACAACTTTTTAACTCTAATTAGTTTAGTTTTAGCTTAATTCTAACACTATATTCACCAACTAAATTATATTATATATTTTAACTTATTTGAAGAACTTAACAATTTTTTAAGTCTAACAAATTTAACTTTTACTTAATTCAAACACTATATTCACCAACTAAACCAAATTATATATTTTAATATATTTAAAAAACTTCACAACTTTATAAGTCTAATAGTTTAGTTTTAACTTAATTCCAGCACTATATTCACCAACTAAACCACATTATATATTTTAACTGATTTGAAAAAATTGAATAACTTTTTAAATCTAATTAGTTTAGTTTTTACTTAATTCCAACACTATATTCACCAACTAAACCCCGTTATATATTTTAACTTATTTGAAAAACTTAACAATTTTTTAAGTCTAATTAATTTAGTTTAAACTTAATTCAACACTATAATCACCAACTAAACCAGATGTAACGACCCTCTAAGTCGTTTTAGGAATTCTAACCATTACTTTTATACTATCTTTTTTAGTAGATTTTATAAATAATTTATATGACTTATAAGAATGAGTGATATGATTTTCAGATTTAACAAAGTATTATTTTGTTGCTAATAATGATGGAAAAAGAGAAAAAAAGTAGAAAATAAATAAAATAAAATAAAAGGGGCAGAATGCCCTAAGTGGTTAAAAGTCTGAGACGGCTTAAGAGAGGTTGAAAAAAAAAATAACGACCTGACCAAAAAAAATACGTAGAGAAGGAAAGAAAAGAAAAAGAAAGGGAATAAAGGAAAAGAAGGAGAAAAATCGATATTTTCATCTCAAGGCGTCAAGGAAATTATTCTCATCCTTTCTATTAAATTTTTATGTAATTAAGAGGATTTTTAGGTTAAAACGTGTATAATTTATATAAATATGTGAACTTGTGATTATGCATAGAGGTCATTGTACTAAATTTTTTTTTATTATTATTATTATTATAATTGGTCAAAATTTAATATTTTTATATATCTATAGTAATGGCTGTCAACTTAAACTTGAACTTGAAAATTAAGGCCAATTATTGGGAATTAATAATAAATTAACCATGTATTTATCATTGGCTACAAATTATGGGAATTGGGTTGCTGTTTCTTGGCGGAGGTTACAGGTGGTGTAACTTGACTTAAATTTTTGAATTTACCTTGTAGTTGTTACTTTATAATTGAAGTTTTAAAATATCGATACAGGCAATCAAATATTGATTATATTGTATTACATAAATATTAGTAGATTTATAAAATTGGAGAAGTTGAAACTTAACTCTAGGCTTGAAATTTGAAAATATGAGAATTGACATATTAGTTGGGATCAAGACTTACGAACTTGATTATACAATTGAGTGAGTTTTTGGGTGTGGACTAAATCTACAGTAATATGGGTGTTGTTAGATTCGAAACTTTATATTGATTATATATGGATAATTACATCAGTTTGACAGCTCAACGAAAAAGGAAGGCTCAACTTCTTGAGTCATTGTTCAACTATTTGAGACTAGTGGATTTCTAAGCTCTTATTATGTGTATAGAATGCGTGTATTTCCTTGTGCTATATGTTTGGGAGTAATGAGACTTGGTGATGGGTTGACTTGTCTACATTGATTAATTCTAATGATAAAAACAAAGGGTAATTAAAGGTAATGTGAATAATTGCTTATGCGTTATGTGTTGATAATGGAGAATGGTTTAAAAGACTTGTCGAATCATATTTGATGTTATTGTGAATTGTGCACTGTTATGAAAATGGTCATATCTCTTTATTTGTGTTAACAAGTCATTTGCATTATTTTAACACATGGTTGTGACAAGTGTTATGTGCATTGAGAAAGAATGAGAATTTAAAGAAGATGTACCGTTTTGAGGAATGTAACATGCGTTGCGATGAATACTGTATTTTGAGGGCCGTATCGCGTGCCGCGATGGTTACTATAATCGAGGATCGTGTCGTGCGCCACAACAAATGAACGGACAGTAGTATCCCCCATGGGTCATGAACTGAGAGATAGCGAGTGTGTATTACTAGGTCAGACATGCATCATTATACTTAACATTGCATTTCATTGCTTTGCACATACTAATCATTAGTAAACTTGATATTATGTTTTAATGATCTTGTGTCACGACCCAAAACCAATCGTGAGTGGCACTCACACTTAACCTCCTAGGTCGGCGAACAAAGGAATCCAAACCTCAACATATAACAATAAAAATTATAAGACAACTCCAAAACTTATTAATGTATCATTTCCCAAAACTTGAAAGTCATCACATCAAAGACATCTAATTTCCAAATACTAAATATAAGAATATTGAAAATACTGAAATAAATAAATTAGATGATCCATGTCCAAAATTTAAGGACACCATGACATAAATGAGAAAATCCATTAGGAGCTAGAAATAATAGCTCACCCTGAACTTTGATGTGTTGGAGACTGGCTAGAGCCGAGGGAGAATCAAAGTCGATGTTACACTTACTGCACTCTACAAAAGAACAACAAAGAAAATAGCAGTAGGAGTCAGTACAAAGAAGACGTACTTAGTAGGTATCATCGGCCAACAAAAAATAGAAACCAATATATATATATATTAAATAATAATATAAAATCAACTACAATACTTGGCAGGTGGCAAGAAACAAATAACACGAACCAGTGACAACAACACCATAGTAGGTACACAATCAATCACAATATCAAGCACACCTATGAGGACTCATACCTCTACACCATTTTCATTTGGAAAATGGGTCTTTGAGATTGAGTATATTAAGTTAATTCAAGATTTATTTCCTTAAATTTTATCGTGTCGGAACATGATAGTCCGATCTCATATACTGTGTCAGAACGTGACACTTCGATCTCATAATACCGTGTTAGAATGTGACACTCCTATCCAATAATATTGTGTCGTAATGTGACAGTACTATACAATTATCTCATTAATTTATTTCATCAAGCCTTCTTTATTCAAGGCATCATTTTAATAGAGAGGGTTCACGATTATAAATTCAAGAGTCTCAGAATTTTAGGCCAACCACAAACCACACGACCAAGACATACAACCACACAATCAAGTACATAGGAAACTTCACAATATTACTCAATACATATCAATCGCTATTGAGAGTTTATCTATCAAATAGATATAAACCATAACCTACCTCCACCGAAGAATCGAAGTCAAGCAACTATTTCTCCAATGTATTTACTTTCCTTATTGCCTCCGAACCCTTCCAATCTATCAAATATATATATAAATAAGGTGTATGTCAATGAGCCCATAAACACTCAGATTTATTTTGAGTCTAGCCTATACCCATCAATTCAACTAATTCCATAATCATTTTCTTGAAGTTCAAACCTAAAGGTATGTCTTAATTCCTCCAATTACCACAACTTTAATGAAATTTAAGTAATTCAGTACATATATTATTTAATTACCTATCTTAACATATCCAAAATTGTTTTATAATGTGATAATTAGAAGAACCAAATTTAGAACGAAAATTAAATAGTCTTGCACTAATAACCTGCCCAAAGAACACATTTACGGAAAGTTACTATATGACCACAATTTAATCAAATCTATTTTTCTCAATTCTTCAAATTATTTATCAATAAAACTAATATCTCATTAGGAGTTCCTGTAAGCCACTCAACTCCTCAATTCTTTTAATCGTGCTCAGGAGCGGCTCAAACATATTAGTGGCCTAAGGCAAAAATCTGTAATGACCCGGAAGGTAATTTTTGGAAATTTTAAATATTCGTATAACTTGAGTTAATTTATTTATGGTTAAGCGTAAATAATTGAATTAATAGAGAGTTAGTGGGTTAAAGTGATCATTATTTAATACCTTACACTATTAGGGTCATGTAAAAAAAAAGAATAATAATAATAAATAAATTAGTGGGTTTGGTCAGTTAAATAAATAATTAATTTAGAAAAGAAGAGGAGGCAGAAACTTACCTGAGCCGACGCCACGAGAGGAAAAGAGAAATCGACCTTGCAGGTAAAAATAGTTAATGCTTTGTCACAATTGGTTATGGTTGATTGATTACGGATAATTATATATGTATATATATATTGTGAATTTAGGAAAATTTGTTGGGCGGTGCAGTTAATGTTTTTTTTCTGATTTAAGGTCGATCATTAATAGTGTGGATAACTTAAGGATTAAAAAAAATAAAAAATTAGGTGCCAGAATAGTGAAATGGAAATTATGGTATGTTGTATGTTTGTAAAAGTGACCTGTGATTAGTTTCTGGAAATTTAGGGCAAATATATATAAAAAAAATGTAATGATTACCAATGATTGGCCATAATGAGCTAATCATTGGTTGGGAGCAATGGATAAAAAAAGAAAAAAAAAAGGACACCAAAACACCTTTTGCACGTTACTGCGAATCCATTGCAGTGTAATTTTCGTAGTTTTGATTATNATATTGGTATATATATATATATTAGAGGAATGGTATTTTGTGAGTACCATTTGAATTATGATATTACAAAATTGGGATGCAATCCTAGACTTGAAACTTGGGAAAAAAATATGAAGTTGAAATGTTAGTTGGCATCAAGAATTACGAACTTGATTATAAATTTGGGTGAATTTTTAAGGTTAGGGTTAAACACATAAAAAGGGTGGGTGTTGTTAGTTCTGAAACCTTATTGTGAATATATATACTTGCATAGATTGCATCGATTTGGAAGCTCAACGGAAAGGGAAGGCTCAAGTCCAGAGTGATTATTCGAGTTGTTAAGGCAGGTGGATTTCTAAACCCTTGTTAAGCGTATGAAATTCGTGTATTTTCTTGTGTGGTATTGAGAATGACTTGGAGACTTTTTGCTTATTTGTTGGTGTTGTATTCCTTGTAGTAAATTGCGCTTTGTTATGAACATGGTTATCTCTTCATTTTCATTTGAGCATGTCATTTACATTGTATCTGAGACATGGTTGTGGTAAGAGGATGTACCATTTCGAGGGTCGTATCGCGCGCCGCGATGGATATTATATTTCGAAGGACGTATCGCGCGCCGCGAAGGTTACTGTTATCGAGTGTCGTGTCGTGTGACGCGACATATGCATGGACAGATATGTCCCCCATGGGTCCCGAACTGAAACACAACGGGTGTGTATCGTTAAGAAAGACATGCATCACTATATTTGACAATGCATCTCATGGCATTGCACATTTTATTATTGATTAAGTTGAACACGTGCTTTGCTGATTGATATACCGTGGTTTCACGGTATTATTAATACTTTTTCCTTAAGTTTAGTGTGTCCAAAAGCCTTTTTGTGCTAATTTTTATATAAGTTTCTCTTTGTTTTGCAGGAAATCTGTCCAAAGATGAATGCGGAGATTTTGAGCGAAGAAATGCAGAAGAGACCATCTACGGAGCTTATGACGGTCCGTCGTGCCTGTGACGGTCCGTAGGTGGCAGCGTAGTGCAGCTGCTGAAGGAAGATGGGGAAGTCTGACCAAGTGTGGGGTTACGCAGCTTGTGACGGTCCGTCGTGTCTATGACGGTCCGTCCTGCAGGTTCTTCATGAAGTTCAGAGAAGTAATCCCAGTACCCAGATTCCAAGAGTTGAAGTGTTTTGGAAAGAGACCCTCGACGGACCGTTGTGCCTATGACGGTCCGTCATACTTGCCGTCGAGGGTAATGAAGAGAGCAGCAGAAGAAATTGCACAAGTGTGGGACGACGGAATCCATGACGTCCCGTCGTGACGACGACGATCCGTCGCGATGTCCGTCGATTCAGCCGCGTTTTGGCAGATTTCAAGCAAATAGAGTCCTTGTATAATTAGGTTTTTATTTTCTATAAATAGTTCGAAAAACCTCGTTTTAGATGTCGGAGTCGGGACCATTGTTAGGCTCCAGACCATTGTTAGACTCTATATTATTAGGTTATCTTGAGACTTTTATCATTGATTGTTGGTGATTTTTGTTGATTAATCAAGCGAACTTTCGGATTTTACTCTTTCTCATTGAGGTAAGTACATGAATTCTTATATCATATATTTGAATATTGTAATTATGACTATGGGTAACTAAACTCCATAACTAGGGTTGTGGGAACCATAGGCAAATAATGAGGTAAAACCTAACTAAAATAACAATTCTAGAATAGTGTCTTGCATGTATTAATAATTCTTTCGCTTAGAAGTCTTTTTAACGGATGGCCAACGTTAGAACTCGCCTTAATGCTACTTGCCGGACCAAGGAGGTAGATAATAGGAAAAGAATTATCAACATAGATTTAGTGTATACTATCTAATAGGCTAGTATTGATTGGTACGAGGTAATAACTGAGTCAAATATCGAATGTGATGCTTAACATGAGGTAAAGATAAGGGTTAGTATAGCAACACAAGTAGCCGGACCAAGGTGCGGAGTGAAATTTTCTAGATGCCGGACCAAGGATTTAGAAATACATAACTTATCACTTTGCATGCAAGATACTAGGAAAGAATTGTTATAGTTAGACTTATCAAGTTATGAACCTGTGGGGAACACGTAAACCCTAGTTACTTTCATTAATTGATTAAACTACAACATTCAAAGTTGTTAAGTGTCTCTTTCAATTTCGTTAGTTATTTTCACTCATTTAGAACTAAAAACCCCCCTTTTATTGTTTTTAATTTCCAAGGAAGTCATTGACCAAACAATAGTAATAACAGGTTGAAGTTAAGTCTAGACTATTTTCCTCGTGGGAATGATCCCAACCTCACTAGTTGGGTTATTTACTTGACACGACCGCTTTACTTCTTATTTGAGAAGTAAGTTTGAGCGTATCACTGATCTTGTGAGTGTTTCTCTGTGAAGCTTGTGACTGTTGAATATTGAGTTGTTATTGAGAATGTGTAAACTGATAGATTGTGGTTATTGAGTTGTGTGTTTGGTAAAATGTAAACTGTTAGGCTGTAGCGTGGAGGTTTAGGTAGGGTGTAAGGAGTACCCGTATTTTGTTCACTTAACTTTTGTTTAGAGGTTGCTTGTTGGGTACCGCGTGGTTTGGTACTCACCCCTTGCTTCTACAAATTTTTGTTGGTTACGAGCCCGGATCTTCGTGATACCTGTCATTCTTTTCGTTTCCGAGGCATCTTGTGGAGGATGTTGAGGTAGCTGCTTGTCATCTCAACGAACTTTCCTACTCCAGTTTATGATTTTGTTTTTACTTGAAAGACAACTTCATTTTAGACTTCTATTTTATTTCAATTCTAATATTTACATTAGAGACTTGTGCACGTGACAACCTGATTTTTGGAATTGAATTAATATGATTTGGTTTCATAATAGAAATTTTTGTTGGATTGTCATTTACTTTTGCACTTTATTAGATATTGGGTTTTAGGCAGACTTGTCTTGGTGGGATAAGACGAGTGTCATCACACCCATTTTTTGGTCGTGACAAAATCAAACGGGGTTTTAAACATGAATTGTTAATAAAATTTATATAATTTATTTCTTCTAGTTTTCAATTGATAATATAACAACTAATTTTAAATTATTTTTCATGAGATATAGTACTCCAAATATGTCAAATTTGTTCTAATAATTCCTTCATTTTCATGAAAAGTTTACTTTTTCTACTATTAGTATTCAATATTTGTTAAAAATAATAACATATAACATATTATTATTTAAAATGAGGCCCCTTAGATTTTGGGGCTTAAGACACATGTCTTTTTTTAACATTATCGAGCTACCCCTGATTGTGCTTAATAATTATACATTTATTATTATTTTAAAGATAACAATCCTTCTGCTTTTAACAAATTTCCTTCCCTTCAGTATAATTAAGTTTGCCAACACTTGTTCCAATGTCTTTTAACCATCACACTATAACTTAGTAACATTCTTATCCAAAATATAAAATTTTCTAATATAATCTAATAACGATAATATTAGTTCTTCTCAAATCACAATTTCTTACACACATGACAACCACTAATATCAATTCTTGACCATCACATAATTATCCCCAAATGTTACTGCTGTTACCCTGACAAACCCACAATAAAGTTATCCCTACCAGTTTCATATACAAAAATTATCATATCATCCTTCTAATTTTTTTATCCAATTACACACACACATCACATTTCGTATTTATTACAGCAACTGGCAACCTAGCCTTTATAATATAATTTGTTTTATCTTACCCCCAATTTAAAGATGTAAATATGTGTGCTACCTATCATTTATTCTGTTTCTCCTAATTTCTTCCTCCACCTGCACATGACCACTAATACTACACATATGCCTATTTAATGCACCACTTTACAATATATTAATAATAAACAATTCAAGTCAATTCGACCTAAAACTTGATCAATCATTATGCTTTCACTTAGGAATTTCCCAATTACCTTTTGTATATATATAAATCTAACTAGAGGGCGTGGCCCGTGCTCAATATTTTTTTATATTTTTTAAATGCTTGAAGATACACAACTGTAAACATAGGTAATATATATTTTTACATTAGCTAAAATAAAATACCACCATCAATGTCAAAAAAATGGCTAATCCAATCCTGGGATCTTAAGCTCAAGCTCAGGCAAGAGTGTGGAACGACTTTTTTTAAAAAAAGACATTAAATAACTATTCAAATATGCACCAAGTTGAAGATTTTGATACAACACAAACTCATGCAGCTGAAATAACTCATTTGCTCCAATTGCATCGTAGTAAGGAACATCATCTTTTGTGCAAAGAATGTTCATAAGATCATGCATCAAACTTGAGTTCAACCTAAATTTGATGACATCTTATATAAATCTACTCCATGATTTGAATTCACAGTACTAACATTAAAATGTTAATTAGAGTCATTAGGTTAGATTAGATGATCATTAAGCTGGCCATATTGGCCACAGTAAAATCGATATATATAGGAAATCTACTATGAAGTGTATCAACTGGTCATTAAGCTTGGTGCACTACTATGAAGTTGTTTCTCTCTTTCCATAGAGATACCATATATAAGCCTAAACTTGGATGCTTAAAGATTTATTTATTTTTTCAAGTGAAATTGTGTTTTCTCCCATAAGTAGTGGGAACCTCACCACATAGCGCATGAAAACATGTGTGAATGAATAAGGATTAATATAGTGAAAACTTAAATCCTTCACTATCGATAATTTTTCAGTCAGAAGCATTATGATAGTAGCAAAATTGTTTTTATTGAAGTCTCAATTATGCCATCAGTGCCATGCACAAATCCTTTCTATAGTCAGTTTTGCATATCATAAAGTTCTGGCACAATATCATACCATTACATACTACCATACCTATAATTTAAATTGTATAAGAAAATAAAGAAGATCAAAAGTGAAGCAATAAAAATAACACCTGAAATTCTAGATGAAAAAAGTTTGAATACATTTATCATTTTTATATATAACAAGTGAAATTACTTTTATAAGCAAGTAATAATGTTGGGTTAGCTTTCGATTATGATAGCTTAGCAGCTAACTTTTGCTACATGACTGCTAGCAAATCTAACAATCAAAAATTAATTAGTGAACACTGTTCTTCACACAAAAGAGTGATCTAATAGAGGAACAAAAATGAGGACATGACGTTGTGCAATATAAACTCGATATTTTGAGAAATTTTCGTTGGAGTAGTAGTTTCAATAATACATTTGGTCATCTCTAAAGAGCACCTATTGTTGTATATTACTTAAATTTCCTTAGCTCCTTCAGGATTTCTTAAATAAATTGTCAGGCACAGTTTTTTGACAGGTTTCATGTATGATATTTTGTATTGTATTTGTGGAATACTAAATAAAATGACAAAATTAGTTGATTGTTTTGATTTATGGGGAAGAAGTGTGATATTTCAAGTTTCATTTTAAGATTTCTTGACAAAGTTGATATAGAAGTATAGAACCATGAGAACTTGCAAGAAATGACATCAAAGCAATCTGAGACCTCCCCTCTGCTTCAAAATGGACAAAAGCCTTACTATTTGATCTAGATTATAATTATTGTTAATATAGCTAATTAAGACTTATCATGGATGGGGTTAATGCAAAACAATGGTATTTTTAAAACAGATTATTTTTTTGTCTCTTTAAGCCTATGTCTGTTCATGGCTAACATATTTTTCAGTAATGCGTGATTCGTCAAACAGGTCGAGAAGAGAAGTGAAGCATAAAACAAAATCCAAGAACAAAACAATGCCGATTCACATAGTTTCTAATCTACATATCTCAGTAATTTCAAAATCCGAACAAATCACCAGTAACAGTAGAACATTCATGTCCCAAATTGTGTAACCAAATGAGGAAAATATAAATCCTAAAGAAGAAGAGACAGACGAAACAGGAGGAAACATTAACAACATTCATTCAGATTTCATGTAAAAGATGTTAGATAGAATAAATAATTACTTAATTATGTTGGGGTTATTGTGTAATTACTTATAGTCTACAACTATATATATTGTACAAGACTCTAATTATTGGTAAACATTATTCATAATTATAATATTCTATCATGGTATCAGAGCAAGGGTTTATTTCTCCCAAACCCTAGCCGCCGCCCCTAGTCGTCTCCCTTCAACGATTATCTCACCATGGTGAAGACCACAGATCCTCTAGATGATCTCCCCACGGGGTTGAAGCTTTTTATAAAAAATCTCCATTCTCCTACTCCGGAAAAATTTAATGATTCAAATTTTCCATCCTGGTTCACTACCGCGTCTGCAAATCTCTCCGCCCATCGACTCATGGAGTATGTTGATGGAACCATGGAGGTTCCACCCGCCACACTCACCGTCACAGACGACGATCCACCTGGAGCGGCGGCAGCAGCGGCGGCCACCGCAGTCACACTCAACCCGGACTTCGAAAAATGGTCTGTTGTTGATGCCCAATTACGGGCGTGTCTCTTAGCAATTATCAGCCCGTCGGTTAAGAATCATCTCCATGGACTCACTTCCGCCGCAGCCATATGGAATCATCTTCAACTTCGGTATAACTCACTATCTCGCACTCATATATTTCAATTAAAGGAACAACTTCATGGTATTCAGAAGGGTAGTGACTCTATGCAAAAGTATCTTGATTCTGTTGTTACGATTGTCGCTGCTCTGAATCGTGCTAAATCTGGAATTCCAGATCAAGACGTGATCTTATGTGTTCTTCGCGGTCTGTCGTCCGAATATGCGTCTATTAAACAAAATATCAGGACGAATATTGCACATGTGACGTTTGCTGAAGTGTCGTCTTGGTTACTCACCGAAGAATTGAATGTACAGATGGAACAAAAATTGAAGGTTAGGGAAGCCGGTGGATTAGCCGAACCACACACCGCCCTCTATGCTCAATCCTGGCAGTCAGCCGGCTACAGAGGCGGTCGTGGACGAGGTTTCAATCGCGGCAGAGGCGGAATCCCTGGTCGTGGCAGCTCTGCAGGTGGTCGCGGGGGGTCTGTCGACAGCACTCAACAGCGAGGCGGCTTCTCCGGTGGTCGCGGGGGGTCTGTTGGTCGTGGCAGTGGACCTCCTCGCAGCTCCATCATCTGCCAAATTTGTGGCAAATACAATCATACTCCGTGGGACTGCTGGCATAGGTTTGATAACACTTATTCTGGACCGTCTATGTCGTCACCTCAAGCGTTTTATGCTGCAAACTCTGCTGAATCAAATGGTAACTAGTTCTTAGACACAGGTGCTAATGCCCATGTAACGCCGGACCTATCTCGTCTCTACTCCTATACTCCATACTCTGGCAATGACAGTGTTACTAGTGCAGGTGACCATCCTCTCCCTATTGCTCATGTGGGATCACGTAAAATACCTACCTCTTCTGGCATTTTTCACCTTGGTAACCTTCGTCATGTACCATCCCTTAAATCTCATCTTCTATCCGTTTATCGTTTCACCAAAGATAATAATTGTACCCTACTCTTTAACTCCAATGAATTTCAGATTCAGGACAGCACCACCCACCGAGTGAGGTACAGAGGCCACTGTGAGCAAGGGCTTTACATGCTACCTTCCAATTATCAAGTGTCTGCGTCTATCGAGTCGTCTCCAACAACTTGCTCTGTCGTTCTCACTCCTCAAGATTGGCATCGTCGCTTGGGGCATCCTTCTGTCGAAGTCAATAAACATTTACTTTCTCTTTTTGGTTTCAATAAAGTGTCCAATGTAACGTCCTGTGAGTCATGTTCTGTGTCCAAGTCACACAAACTACCATTTTCTTTATCATATAATGCAGCACTATTTCCTTTTCAACTTATTCATTCTAATGTTTGGGGCCCTACGGCGGTCCCATCTTTTGTTGGTTTTCGGTATTACATTAGCTTTATTGATGACTTTACCAAATTTTCCTGGTTGTATCCCTTAAAACAAAAATCTGAGGCGTTTGGAGCTTTCAAAAGTTTTCAGTTCATGGTTCAGAATCAGTTTGGCACTACCATCAAATTGTTCCGAACTGACAGTGGTCGTGAATATGTCAACAATCAGTTTGCAAACTTTCTCCAGCGTCTTGGCATCCTCCACCAAAAAACGTGTCCTTATACCCCTGAACAGAACGTGGTGGCTGAACGCAAGCACCGTCACCTCATCGAAACTGTCATTACTCTTCTCCACACAGCTCGCTTACCCGTAACTTCTGGGTTGAGGCGCTTGCCACAGCAAATTTTTTAATTAATCATCTTCCAAAGAAATCTCTTGGTCATATCTCTTCACATGAAAAATTATACAACATTGCTCCAGACTACTCCATTCTCCGTGTTTTCGGGTGTCTTGCCTATCCCCATTTGCGTCATGAGGTGAATCATAAGTTACAACCTCGATCAAAACCGTGTGTCTTTGTTGGCTATGAACCCCTTACCAAAGGTTATCGATGCTTTGATCCCACCACTCAGCGTATATATGTGACCAGTCATGTTAAGTTCCATGAAACCGAGTTTCCCTACCACAAGTCTTTATCCCAGCAGTCCCCGTCCTCACCGTCCTACTTTGGAGTTCTTCCTCTTTTTCCTACACAGCCCTCGGCAGCAACTCGCCATGCTCACACGCATCAGTCTTCACCAATGCCGCCAGCCATCACACTCGATCAACACTCGACATCGCCACTTCTACTCAGCCAACAACGCACACACCACATCCACACATTACACCAATACCGTTACCGTCGACACAACCGTCGTCAACACCAACCAGCCCACAGCCGACGTCGCCAACCAGCCCTACAGCCATACCAGAAGCAGCACCCACCCAAATCCCGGCTCCTCATCATCCCATGACTACCCGTGCCAAGAGTGGCATCTTCAAACCAAAAACATACTCCTCTACCATTCCCTATGATGCCCAGCCACTCACTGAGCCCACAACATACAAACAGACTGCTCAAAATAAACACTGGTGCACTGCTATGGATGCTGAGTTTATGGCGTTACAGAGACAAAATACTTGGGTGTTAGTTCCTCCTCCTTCGAACCGGTTTCCCATTGGCTGTAAGTGGATTTATCGCATCAAACGCAACTCAAATGGCACTGTAGCTAGATACAAAGCTCGCCTGGTTGCAAAGGGATATGATCAAGCTTATGGGCTGGACTACTCCGAAACGTTCAGTCCAGTGGTTAAACAACAGACAATCCGCCTTGTACTGTCTCTAGCTATGCATCATCAGTGGTCACTCCATCAGCTGGACGTTTCTAACGCCTTTTTACATGGTGAACTAGAGGAGGAAATCTACATGCAGCAACCTCCTGGATATATTGATCAACGGTACCCTACTCATGTATGTAAGTTGGTAAAATCTCTCTATGGCTTAAAGCAAGCTCCACGTGCATGGTACCTACGTCTCTCATCCTTTCTTGCGGCACAGGGCTTCACTACCACTACTAATGACACAAGTCTTTTTGTCAAACATTCAGCCACAGGAATTCTCATACTACTCCTCTATGTTGATGATATTGTTGTCACTGGTTCCTCCCCTACCCTCATTCATGATTTTATAAACTGTATGCATCATGAATTTCAGATGAAGGATCTTGGCTCTCTCAAATATTTTCTCGGGTTGGAAGTTGAACGCACCAGTGATCGGCTTCTCTTACACCAGACTAAATATGCAGGGGAACTAATCCATCGAGCAGGAGTGGACTCAGGCACCACCGCACCTACGCCAATCAGCCCCAGCCAGTCGACTAACGGTGCAGACGTGCCGTTCCACAACCCACGTTTGTTTCGCAGTTTGGTCGGCGGCTTGCAATATTTAACTGTTACCCGTCCAGATATCCAGTTCGCAGTCAACTACGTGGCTCAAAAAATGCACAGTCCGACGGAACAAGACTTTCACACTCTCAAACGCATTCTTCTGTACGTCAAAGGCACAATTTCGTGTGGTCTTACTTTTTCCAGAGGAGACCTTCGTCTTCGCCGCTACTCCGATTCTGACTGGGCTAATGATCCATCGGATAGCCTCTCAACAACAGGTTATCTCATCTTCTTTGGACCAAATTTGATCTCATGGAACACACAAAAACAGGGACGGGTATCAAAATCCTCCACGGAGGCTGAATATCGAGCTCTATCTGCTGCAGCCTCGGAAGTCATGTGGCTCACCTACCTTCTAGCCGATCTTCATGTTTCAACACCGTCACCAAGCTTGTATTGCGACAACAAATCTGTGATCTGTCTGACAAAGAATCCTGTCTTCCACAAGCGCATGAAGCACGTGGGCAAGGACTGTCATTTTGTGCGTGAACAGGTAATTGATGGAGCCATGACAACTGAGTATGTTTCCACCGAGGACCAGCTAGCGTATTTTCTCACAAAATCGTTACCATCTCAGCGTTTTCAGTATCTTCTCTCCAAGCTTCCTCTTGCTTCCGCCAAGACTCAGCTTGAGGGGGGATGTTAGATAGAATATATAATTACTTAATTATGTTGGGGTTATTGTGTAATTACTTATAGTCTACAACTATATATATTGTACAAGACTCTAATTATTGGTAAACATTATTCATAATAATAATATTCTATCAAAAGAAATAACATACATACTACAATGAATCAGGGAAAATCACAACTATAGATTCATCACTCGGTTAAAACTTCACATACAGGCACATCGAAGGAGGAATAACAACATATGCGCTAAAATAATAAATAAGAAAAAAAAAGGGAAGAGTTCGAACTCAATATGGAACATGTATAATATGAGAAAACTATAGTTTCAAAAATAATTTTAATAACCAGGCTAGGAGTTAAGAGCATAGATGTAGAATTTTGAAGCAAAATTAGGAGATTTTTTATTTGAAAGTTTATTTTTGGTGAAACTTGTAGTTTCTCTTCAAAGATAATAGAGAGAGACAAAGCAAGCTCTTGAAGATGAAAAGAAAGGGCTAGAAAGAGGCGACACTTATAAAATATACGCATGAGTTGTATTTGTTCCAACAGAAGTTTACTTCAAATAGTTTTGTATAATCAATACCGCACATTTATCACATAAATAAAACACATACTAGGATGACAACTTCTTTCAATAAAACCCCTTTCATGTTCTTTCTCCGAAGTGAAAAGCTTCCAAAATTTTGAAGATGACATCTAATGATCCACTTTACATCTCCCTCATCATGATATTGGTAAATCTCGTTGCTTCTAACACAAATCCATTTGCTTCTTTTTTCCAGTTAAATCGTCAAAATTAGAATAAACGGTATGTTGCTTGTAGTATTAGATTAAAAAGTTTAAGGTTACTACTCTTAGCCAACTCCAATGTAGGACACAGGTAAGTTGGGTAACCAAAAATATTTGTCAGAATATAAGCTTTACTGACCTTTGAGAATTTTGTTGACACTTGATAAATTTTTTTTGAATATCACTGGTTGCTATAAAATTGACCAAAAAAACATGAGTCAATAAAAATATGAATGTAAAAAATCAGTTAACAAAAGAGTCGAAGGCTCATGAAATTGCACGCTAATCTTCAATAAAGGAAATTCAAATTCAAGGAAGCTGCTTCCATCACTATGCAAAAAGTAGTTTAATTATTTTTCTTATATGCATTAATAAGAAATGGGTACAAAAACAATTGAAGAAAGAAAAAACTCACATGAAGTCTGAAATATAATAAAGATATGACAGACAACCCGCATCAAAGAGGAGAATTACAAAACTACACCGAAAAGTGAAATGCTAGAAACTTGAGATTGGTAACAATATGTAGAGCATGAGAGAGATAGAAAGTAGCAGTTCAAATAAACAATATCGAAATTTTTATGTTACCATATTCGCCTCATTCTCCCAATCAAATATCAAAATAAGTGAACTAACAATATGAAAAGGAAGCGGTTGGACATTGGACATAGTCAGGTGATTTACTGAATCAAATAGAGAAACAAAGAGAGAGATAAAAGAGGATACCAATATATATAAAAAAAGAACTAAAAATTGGGAAGATAATATGTTAGAGACTCCGTCAGAATTTCATCCCTGAAAGTAGATGTTCCTGACTCAATTGCCACTATCACACAATGGATCTATTCAGATTTTTTTGAGGCCTTGTTTAATTTAGAAGAATCATATAGAAGATGAGATAGTAAGAGATGTCGTTGATAACACATACAGTAATGCCAAGACAAACTGAATGTGCTAAAGTAGCATACATATCAACTGTAATGCAACTAGACCTACTTCCATAGCTAGAAGCTGCAACATAGTTGTGTTACTATAAAGCTGGACAATAACTTGTAACTCCGCTACAGATGATACTATGGTTATTGTTGCAATGCAAAAAAAAGGCGAATACAACAGAAAGGAACATGCAAAGGTGATGACATTTGAAACAACAAATGCACGGAATGTTCTTGTCCTTAATAGAATTGTCATCCCTTTTTTAGGGCTATTAGTATCGCTTTCAAAAGCTCCTGACAATGTAAAAAAAGCGATGGAGGTCACTGTCATTATCACAGTTCCCACAACTAAATGCATTTGAGCAGCATTCAGAATGTTTTTGACTATTCTTACATCTTTCCTAGTTCTGTCGTCATTCGTACCCTCTGACTCCATCCATTCAGGTACAACCACAACCATCCTTCTTATTACAGATATCTTGGGAAGGACTTCATGTCTTATGATGTAGACCAACTTTTCGGCATTGATGTTGCGTGCATCATGGAAGATGTTATCCACATTTTGACTATTATCCAAATTTATGATCTTGGGTAAGTCCTTTGTTTTCTCTGGTTGAAATATTTTATAGAAAAAATATTAGACTCTTAGGGTGGGTG
>NC_028643.1:60565316-60579529 GCF_001406875.1 Solanum pennellii
GGGGAGGGTAGGGGCTGGTGGGAGGAGGGTCAGGGTGAGGGTGTGTTAAGAAATAAAAAAATTGAAGTTGAAAATTGTTTTTTTTTTTTAGAAAAAAAGCTTTCAATTGATGTTTTCAACAAATTTTTTTTTTTTTGAAGTTTGGAAGAATGTTCTGGAAAATGTTTTCATTAAGTTTTGAAAGGAAGTCATTTTCCTCGAATTTGAAGAAAATGAGTGTATTTGGAAAACATTTTTTCAAAATATTTTATCCAACCAAATATTAAAAACTGAAATACATAACAAACATACCCTTAATGGTGTAGTCTTTCCTGAGTTTTCCTATTTCGAATAGAAGTACGTATACAAGATAATTTGCCAATACTTTGTGAGAGGTAATAGGTATAGGATAGAATTAATCGAGTTCCAAATACCACGGGCATAATCTATGAATTATGAATTTGGAGGTCCTCTCTTTCATTAGAGATGATGTCATAGTGGCGACATTCAACTACATACTGTAGATAAAATTACTGATTTAACTTTTCTCTATTATTTATTCTCACCATTTTTTAAAGTACATACTTGAATGGAGTTCATGTGTCATAATTAAAAACTAAAGGTGGAGATTAACATAATACATAAATCTCCACCTTTAACTTTTAATTATGACACATGGCTTCCATCCAAGTACGTACTTGGAGAAATGGAGAAAAATACGTAATGAATAGGATATTAATTAAAAATTACAAAACATTGAAGTGTTAAAAGAAGTGAGAGGTCGGTGCGTAAAAAATAGTTTGCGGGGAAAAATAAAGAGAATGAACTAAGGTATTATAAGCTGTTTAAATTAAAAGTGAGTTAAAGTATATATTTTGAATATTTTAGTCGTCACAATAAGGAGTAATATTTCTCATTACAGTGGACATGAGAGGTTCAATACTTTTGATGGCATAAAACAAAAAATCGAGGGAAGTTCCTAATTTTTTTAAAATCAATTTTTGTTGTATCCATTAATTATCTTCTTAATAGCAAAGTCACTCAGAATTTGGACTTGTGAGTCCTTGGAATGAAACATTATTATATATCATATCAAGCTTGTAAGGTAACATGAAAAATAGAATAATAACCTCCTATAATAGAGTAAATTGAATTAATAGTATATACTAGAATCATGTTAAGTTATTCTTTTTGTATGAAGAAACGTATTAAGTTATATACACACTTGTGAATTAGATTGTTATAGAATGTTAGTCATATACTTTTTGTGAGTTAAATTATTATAGCATGTTAGTTAACCACTTATTCAAAGTGACCAATCAATGATTTTGGTTTTCCTTTTGATTTCCTTTATTATGCTATATGACCAAATAAATTGTCTTGCTTTTTCTTTTTTTCTTCCATGAAATTTCTTGTTGGAGGAATTTTTTAGCAATGTAAAGTATAAAGTAACATCCTTGGGTATCTCATCCCGTATACTAAATAACCTCTTAATCTCTAAGCTTGTATGAAACTTATATCAATTTAAATTTTGATATTGATGAAACTTATCAAAATAATGGTGATTATCAGCAATTCGAATAAGCTAGTGAGGTCTTCATTGCTCTCGGATAGTCCCATTTCACCATTTGAGTGGAGGCTACCTAAGTTGCTCGAACTCTTCCCTTTTGTTATCGCTCTTGTCAACAATACAAATCTGTGGGTGTGAGATTCATGCTGTACTTAATCAGACGTATTTTGTATACTTTGACAAAACTTCACAAAGAAATTTGAGACTTATACAATCATCATTTATGTAATAAAAACAAAAATTATGGTGAAAATTGAGTGCTCCAACACCAAAAAAAGGTATTTCTGGAAATGGCATCAACCTTGGAAGTTGGAGAGAAGTGCTCCAACACGATCAAGAGAAAAAATATCCAAAAAAAAATAAATTAAAAGGCTTTGATTGAACGGAATCAACCTTGGAAGTTAGAGAGAAGTGCTCTAACACAACCAAGAGAAAAAAATATCAAAAAAAAAATAAACAAAAAGAAAAGACGTTGATACCCTGGTGTTCCCCTTTTTTATATACCAAATTAAAAGAAAGAGCTACTTTTATATGTATAACAACATAATAAATGAATGAACTAGATAAATTAAAAGACTTGGAGTTATGTGTATTCATTTTTTTAATGCTTTCCCTTCCTACTCGTAATGAAAAAAATCAAACATGATCTTTTCGTAGTAATAAGCATATTCGAGAACTGTAAAAGTTTCTTGGTATATCAATCATTTCAATATAATATATTCATTTACTAATTGTTATATATTATGTATATATAGGGAAAAGTCACAAGACAATTATCCCAATTCATCAAATCATTAGATTATCAATCCTACGTTGTGTAGCAACTTTTTCTCATGTTTATAATATGATCTACTTCTGGTTATGTTCACTATTTATGCTATTCACATTATTAGTTATTGTCTTTAATTCGACTTATTCTTATATGTTTTCTGATTAGTTGAAAGTTCATGTTACTTGGTAGGTAAACGCATGTGTTATAGCTATTTCACCTCTTTCAATATAAAAATTTGTCATGTAAAAATCAAATCATGTAGCAATATTTTTTTTTAATTATAAGTTGTTGGAGTATCATGAAATTGTATATTCTTGTTTGAGTAAATTTTTGTAAGGAAATAATTTACATAATTTAACTAAATTTTTTTGTTAAATTCACAGATGATAGAACTAGTAATTTTGAATTAGGAAAAAGTGTACACGTACCTATAATAATTATGATTTATATACATCAATTAGATATTTTAGAAATTACTATTTTTATCACTAATATTAACTATTTTTTTGGTAGGTGTACAAAAAATTAACAATGATCCACTAGCTATCATAAGAAAGGTATAGTTTGATCTAATTTATGTGCAATTTTACAAAAGATAATTCACATTCGACAACAACTTCTTTATTTGTATTTTTTATATATAAAATGGTGGAGGCTATAGTTTCATAGAAAGAAGGCAAAAATTTTAGAAATAAAATATTTTTGACCTATAAGAGACACTTAAATTATGTGTTGTGACATATTAAAAAAGCTTTTATCAAGTTGAAGACTTGATATATTTTAAAATTAAATAATTAAAATTGTTTAAATATTACTTTTGAAATTCATTTGATAGCAATTTTTCAGCATGATATACCTTATACTAATAATAATTGTAACATCTCGCACTTGAAATAACTAAGAAGAAGCTACGAATATGAAACAGTGATATTTTTAAAAGAACGGAAATCAGGATATTTACTTCTGTTAGAAAAAAGTGAGTTTTTGGTCAACTTCACGACCCAAAACCGAGCCGCGACTGGCACCCACACTTACCCTCCTATGTGAGCGAACCAACCAATCTAAACCCTAACATTTCAATTTAATATCAACAGAAAGTAATGCGGAAGACTTAAACTCATTAATAAAAACCAATTCAATAACTTTTAAAATTCAACATCTATTATCCCCCAAAATCTGGAAGTCACCCCCACAAGAACATCTATGATCAAATTACTAAACTAAGAGTATTCTAAGAAGCTAAAATAAACAAAAGCTAGTCCATGCCAGAACTTCAAGGCATCAAGACATGAGGAAGAAGATCCAGTCCAAGCTAGAAGCATTAGCTCACCCTGAAATCCGGTGTAATGAAGGCTGGCTAGAGTTGCGGTTGAGTTGAAGACGACAGTATGTTTGCTGCACTTCACAAATAACAAAGGAAAACAAATACAAGTAGGGGTCAGTACAAAACACGGGTACTGAGTAGATATCATCGGCCAACTCAAAATAGAAAGCAATATATCTCAGATAACATCATAAAATCAACTAATATTCTTAACAGGTGATAGCAACAAGTATAAAAATCATTTATAACATCACCGAACATATCTATGAGGACTCAAGCCTCCACACCATACTCTTTTGGGAAACATGTTCTTTAGATTGAGTATATTAACATATTTCAAGATTTCATTATCTTTATTTCTCTTGTGTCGGTACGTGACACTCCGCTCCACTACTACTATCCTGGTGTCGGAACGTGACACCCCGATCCATATATATATATTCTATCCTGGTGCCGGAACGTGACACCCGATCCATATTTATATTCTATCCTGGTGTCGGAACGTGACACTCCGATCCATATATATATTCTATCCTGGTGCCGGAACGTGACACCCGATCCATATTTATATTCTATCCTGGTGTCGGAACGTGACACTCCGATCCATATATATATTCTATCCTGGTGCCGGAACGTGACACCCGATCCATATTTATATTCTATCCTGGTGTCGGAACGTGACACTCCGATCCATATATATATTCTATCCTGGTGCCGGAACGTGACACCCGATCCATATTTATATTCTATCCTGGTGTCGGAACGTGACACTCCGATCCATATATATATTCTATCCTGGTGCCGGAACGTGACACCCGATCCATATTTATATTCTATCCTGGTGTCGGAACGTGACACTCCGATCCATATATATATTCTATCCTGGTGCCGGAACGTGACACCCGATCCATATTTATATTCTATCCTGGTGTCGGAACGTGACACTCCGATCCATATATATATTCTATCCTGGTGCCGGAACGTGACACCCGATCCATATTTATATTCTATCCTGGTGTCGGAACGTGACACTCCGATCCATATATATATTCTATCCTGGTGCCGGAACGTGACACCCGATCCATATTTATATTCTATCCTGGTGTCGGAACGTGACACTCCGATCCATATATATATTCTATCCTGGTGCCGGAACGTGACACCCGATCCATATTTATATTCTATCCTGGTGTCGGAACGTGACACTCCGATCCATATATATATTCTATCCTGGTGCCGGAACGTGACACCCGATCCATATATATATTCTATCCTGGTGTCGGAACGTGACACTCCGATACATATATATATTCTATCCTGGTGCCGGAACGTGACACCCGATCCATATTTATATTCTATCCTGGTGTCGGAACGTGACACTCCGATCCATATATATATTCTATCCTGGTGCCGGAACGTGACACCCGATCCATATATATATTCTATCCTGGTGTCGGAACGTGACACTCCGATCCATATATATATTCTATCCTGGTGCCGGAACGTGACACCCGATCCATATTTATATTCTATCCTGGTGTCGGAACGTGACACCCCGATCCATATATATATTCTATCCTGGTGCCGGAACGTGACACCCGATCCATATATATTCTATCCTGGTGTCGGAACGTGACACTCCGATCCATATATATATTCTATCCTGGTGCCGGAACGTGACACCCGATCCATATATATTCTATCCTGGTGTCGGAACGTGACACTCCGATCCATATATATATTCTATCCTGGTGCCGGAACGTGACACCCGATCCATATATATTCTATCCTGGTGTCGGAACGTGACACTCCGATCCATATATATATTCTATCCTGGTGCCGGAACGTGACACCCGATCCATATATATTCTATCCTGGTGTCGGAACGTGACACTCCGATCCATATATATATTCTATCCTGGTGCCGGAACGTGACACCCGATCCATATATATTCTATCCTGGTGTCGGAACGTGACACTCCGATCCATATATATATTCTATCCTGGTGCCGGAACGTGACACCCGATCCATATATATTCTATCCTGGTGTCGGAACGTGACACTCCGATCCATATATATATTCTATCCTGGTGCCGGAACGTGACACCCGATCCATATATATTCTATCCTGGTGTCGGAACGTGACACTCCGATCCATATATATATTCTATCCTGGTGCCGGAACGTGACACCCGATCCATATATATTCTATCCTGGTGTCGGAACGTGACACTCCGATCCATATATATATTCTATCCTGGTGCCGGAACGTGACACCCGATCCATATATATTCTATCCTGGTGTCGGAACGTGACACTCCGATCCATATATATATTCTATCCTGGTGCCGGAACGTGACACCCGATCCATATATATTCTATCCTGGTGTCGGAACGTGACACTCCGATCCATATATATATTCTATCCTGGTGCCGGAACGTGACACCCGATCCATATATATTCTATCCTGGTGTCGGAACGTGACACTCCGATCCATATATATATTCTATCCTGGTGCCGGAACGTGACACCCGATCCATATATATATTCTATCCTGGTGTCGGAACGTGACACTCCGATCCATATATATATTCTATCCTGGTGCCGGAACGTGACACCCGATCCATATATATATTCTATCCTGGTGTCGGAACGTGACACTCCGATCCATATATATATTCTATCCTGGTGCCGGAACGTGACACCCGATCCATATATATATTCTATCCTGGTGTCGGAACGTGACACTCCGATCCATATATATATTCTATCCTGGTGCCGGAACGTGACACCCGATCCATATATATATTCTATCCTGGTGTCGGAACGTGACACTCCGATCCATATATATATTCTATCCTGGTGCCGGAACGTGACACCCGATCCATATATATATTCTATCCTGGTGTCGGAACGTGACACTCCGATCCATATATATATTCTATCCTGGTGCCGGAACGTGACACCCGATCCATATATATATTCTATCCTGGTGTCGGAACGTGACACTCCGATCCATATATATATTCTATCCTGGTGCCGGAACGTGACACCCGATCCATATATATATTCTATCCTGGTGTCGGAACGTGACACTCCGATCCATATATATATTCTATCCTGGTGCCGGAACGTGACACCCGATCCATATATATATTCTATCCTGGTGTCGGAACGTGACACTCCGATCCATATATATATTCTATCCTGGTGCCGGAACGTGACACCCGATCCATATATATATTCTATCCTGGTGTCGGAACGTGACACTCCGATCCATATATATATTCTATCCTGGTGCCGGAACGTGACACCCGATCCATATATATATTCTATCCTGGTGTCGGAACGTGACACTCCGATCCATATATATATTCTATCCTGGTGCCGGAACGTGACACCCGATCCATATATATATTCTATCCTGGTGTCGGAACGTGACACTCCGATCCATATATATATTCTATCCTGGTGCCGGAACGTGACACCCGATCCATATTTATATTCTATCCTGGTGTCGGAACGTGACACCCCGATCCATATATATATTCTATCCTGGTGCCGGAACGTGACACCCGATCCATATATATTCTATCCTGGTGTCGGAACGTGACACTCCGATCCATATATATATTCTATCCTGGTGCCGGAACGTGACACCCGATCCATATATATTCTATCCTGGTGTCGGAACGTGACACTCCGATCCATATATATATTCTATCCTGGTGCCGGAACGTGACACCCGATCCATATATATTCTATCCTGGTGTCGGAACGTGACACTCCGATCCATATATATATTCTATCCTGGTGCCGGAACGTGACACCCGATCCATATATATTCTATCCTGGTGTCGGAACGTGACACTCCGATCCATATATATATTCTATCCTGGTGCCGGAACGTGACACCCGATCCATATATATTCTATCCTGGTGTCGGAACGTGACACTCCGATCCATATATATATTCTATCCTGGTGCCGGAACGTGACACCCGATCCATATATATTCTATCCTGGTGTCGGAACGTGACACTCCGATCCATATATATATTCTATCCTGGTGCCGGAACGTGACACCCGATCCATATATATTCTATCCTGGTGTCGGAACGTGACACTCCGATCCATATATATATTCTATCCTGGTGCCGGAACGTGACACCCGATCCATATATATTCTATCCTGGTGTCGGAACGTGACACTCCGATCCATATATATATTCTATCCTGGTGCCGGAACGTGACACCCGATCCATATATATTCTATCCTGGTGTCGGAACGTGACACTCCGATCCATATATATATTCTATCCTGGTGCCGGAACGTGACACCCGATCCATATATATTCTATCCTGGTGTCGGAACGTGACACTCCGATCCATATATATATTCTATCCTGGTGCCGGAACGTGACACCCGATCCATATATATTCTATCCTGGTGTCGGAACGTGACACTCCGATCCATATATATATTCTATCCTGGTGCCGGAACGTGACACCCGATCCATATATATATTCTATCCTGGTGTCGGAACGTGACACTCCGATCCATATATATATTCTATCCTGGTGCCGGAACGTGACACCCGATCCATATATATATTCTATCCTGGTGTCGGAACGTGACACTCCGATCCATATATATATTCTATCCTGGTGCCGGAACGTGACACCCGATCCATATATATATTCTATCCTGGTGTCGGAACGTGACACTCCGATCCATATATATATTCTATCCTGGTGCCGGAACGTGACACCCGATCCATATATATATTCTATCCTGGTGTCGGAACGTGACACTCCGATCCATATATATATTCTATCCTGGTGCCGGAACGTGACACCCGATCCATATATATATTCTATCCTGGTGTCGGAACGTGACACTCCGATCCATATATATATTCTATCCTGGTGCCGGAACGTGACACCCGATCCATATATATATTCTATCCTGGTGTCGGAACGTGACACTCCGATCCATATATATATTCTATCCTGGTGCCGGAACGTGACACCCGATCCATATATATATTCTATCCTGGTGTCGGAACGTGACACTCCGATCCATATATATATTCTATCCTGGTGCCGGAACGTGACACCCGATCCATATATATATTCTATCCTGGTGTCGGAACGTGACACTCCGATCCATATATATATTCTATCCTGGTGCCGGAACGTGACACCCGATCCATATATATATTCTATCCTGGTGTCGGAACGTGACACTCCGATCCATATATATATTCTATCCTGGTGCCGGAACGTGACACCCGATCCATATATATATTCTATCCTGGTGTCGGAACGTGACACTCCGATCCATATATATATTCTATCCTGGTGCCGGAACGTGACACCCGATCCATATATATATTCTATCCTGGTGTCGGAACGTGACACTCCGATCCATATATATATTCTATCCTGGTGCCGGAACGTGACACCCGATCCATATTTATATTCTATCCTGGTGTCGGAACGTGACACCCCGATCCATATATATATTCTATCCTGGTGCCGGAACGTGACACCCGATCCATATATATTCTATCCTGGTGTCGGAACGTGACACTCCGATCCATATATATATTCTATCCTGGTGCCGGAACGTGACACCCGATCCATATATATTCTATCCTGGTGTCGGAACGTGACACTCCGATCCATATATATATTCTATCCTGGTGCCGGAACGTGACACCCGATCCATATATATTCTATCCTGGTGTCGGAACGTGACACTCCGATCCATATATATATTCTATCCTGGTGCCGGAACGTGACACCCGATCCATATATATTCTATCCTGGTGTCGGAACGTGACACTCCGATCCATATATATATTCTATCCTGGTGCCGGAACGTGACACCCGATCCATATATATTCTATCCTGGTGTCGGAACGTGACACTCCGATCCATATATATATTCTATCCTGGTGCCGGAACGTGACACCCGATCCATATATATTCTATCCTGGTGTCGGAACGTGACACTCCGATCCATATATATATTCTATCCTGGTGCCGGAACGTGACACCCGATCCATATATATTCTATCCTGGTGTCGGAACGTGACACTCCGATCCATATATATATTCTATCCTGGTGCCGGAACGTGACACCCGATCCATATATATTCTATCCTGGTGTCGGAACGTGACACTCCGATCCATATATATATTCTATCCTGGTGCCGGAACGTGACACCCGATCCATATATATTCTATCCTGGTGTCGGAACGTGACACTCCGATCCATATATATATTCTATCCTGGTGCCGGAACGTGACACCCGATCCATATATATTCTATCCTGGTGTCGGAACGTGACACTCCGATCCATATATATATTCTATCCTGGTGCCGGAACGTGACACCCGATCCATATATATTCTATCCTGGTGTCGGAACGTGACACTCCGATCCATATATATATTCTATCCTGGTGCCGGAACGTGACACCCGATCCATATATATATTCTATCCTGGTGTCGGAACGTGACACTCCGATCCATATATATATTCTATCCTGGTGCCGGAACGTGACACCCGATCCATATATATATTCTATCCTGGTGTCGGAACGTGACACTCCGATCCATATATATATTCTATCCTGGTGCCGGAACGTGACACCCGATCCATATATATATTCTATCCTGGTGTCGGAACGTGACACTCCGATCCATATATATATTCTATCCTGGTGCCGGAACGTGACACCCGATCCATATATATATTCTATCCTGGTGTCGGAACGTGACACTCCGATCCATATATATATTCTATCCTGGTGCCGGAACGTGACACCCGATCCATATATATATTCTATCCTGGTGTCGGAACGTGACACTCCGATCCATATATATATTCTATCCTGGTGCCGGAACGTGACACCCGATCCATATATATATTCTATCCTGGTGTCGGAACGTGACACTCCGATCCATATATATATTCTATCCTGGTGCCGGAACGTGACACCCGATCCATATATATATTCTATCCTGGTGTCGGAACGTGACACTCCGATCCATATATATATTCTATCCTGGTGCCGGAACGTGACACCCGATCCATATATATATTCTATCCTGGTGTCGGAACGTGACACTCCGATCCATATATATATTCTATCCTGGTGCCGGAACGTGACACCCGATCCATATATATATTCTATCCTGGTGTCGGAACGTGACACTCCGATCCATATATATATTCTATCCTGGTGCCGGAACGTGACACCCGATCCATATATATATTCTATCCTGGTGTCGGAACGTGACACTCCGATCCATATATATATTCTATCCTGGTGCCGGAACGTGACACCCGATCCATATATATATTCTATCCTGGTGTCGGAACGTGACACTCCGATCCATATATATATTCTATCCTGGTGCCGGAACGTGACACCCGATCCATATTTATATTCTATCCTGGTGTCGGAACGTGACACCCCGATCCATATATATATTCTATCCTGGTGCCGGAACGTGACACCCGATCCATATATATTCTATCCTGGTGTCGGAACGTGACACTCCGATCCATATATATATTCTATCCTGGTGCCGGAACGTGACACCCGATCCATATATATTCTATCCTGGTGTCGGAACGTGACACTCCGATCCATATATATATTCTATCCTGGTGCCGGAACGTGACACCCGATCTATATTCTATCCTGGTGTCGGAACGTGACACTCCGATCCATATATATATTCTATCCTGGTGCCGGAACGTGACACCCGATCTATATTCTATCCTGGTGTCGGAACGTGACACTCCGATCCATATATATATTCTATCCTGGTGCCGGAACGTGACACCCGATCCATATTCTATCCTGGTGTCGGAACGTGACACTCCGATCCATATATATATTCTATCCTGGTGCCGGAACGTGACACCCGATCCATATTCTATCCTGGTGTCGGAACGTGACACTCCGATCCACATATATATTCTATCCTGGTGCCGGAACGTGACACCCGATCCACTATTTCTATCCTGGTGTCGGAACGTGACACCCGATCCCCTAATCTCATTACTTTAGTTCATCAAGCCTTCTTTTATACCAAGGCATCATCATTAACAAAGTAAAATTAGGGTTTATCAAGATTTGGGATTCAATAGCTTCATCATGCTTATTTCATCACAATTATATAATCACATTCATGCAAGCATACAATTAAGCATATAGAAGACTTTACAATACAACCCAACACATATCATTCGCTATTAAGAGTTTACTACGAATAGTATAAAAACCATAACCTACCTCCACCGAAGAATTTTGATCAAGCAAGCAAATTCCCCAAAGCTTTGTTTCCTCTTCGTTTCTCCTCTTTCTCGTTCGATCCTCTCTCTCTCTTTGTTCTTTCTATTTTTCTTATTCAAACCCTCTTTCTTTTACCCTAATTAGCATATAATTAAGTATAAAAGATGGCAATAATAACCCACTAATTAACTCAAGGTTACCTCTTTTAACCCCCAAGTAATTAGACTTATTAACATTAACCCACTAACTTTATAATTAAAGCAGGAATAGTCCAAAACGCCCCTTAAATTACTTAACAGAAATCCGACCCAGCCTGGGATTACGCAGCCTGTGACGGCCCGTCGTGCCTGCGACGGTCCGTCCTGCTGCTTCCGTCACAAAGTTCAGAGACTCAATTTCCTTGAAGAGTCTGTGACGGTCCGTCGTGCCCACGACGGTTCGTCCTGCCATGTCGTCACGAAGTTCAGAGAGTCGATTTCAGTACCCAAATTTCAGAATTCTAAGTGTTTTGGAACGAGACCCCCTCGACGGCCCGTCGTGCCCATGACTGTCCGTCATGGGTTCCGTCGACTCAGACAGTTTTTCCAGAAATAAAATCTGCTGCTTAAAACGACTAAACAGGTCGTTACAACTTCAAACGACCATAACTTCTATCTCAAGATGAGTTAGGTGTATTTTAAGATATGGTTTAAAAACTATTGGAGTGATCTTTTCAACAATGTTGAGTTTGCACGATTTCGAGTTCGTATGAATGAGTTCAGACCTTTGAAAATTGGGCATTTGGAATAAGGAAAGTCTTTAAATTTGATTTTAGAAGGCTAGTTTGGTCTTTTCCTACCAAACTTAATTAATTCATTTTTAGGAGTTTTATTGGGTTAAATTTAGATTTTAGTCAGCTTAGAAAAGTGAATTTCAAGGTAGAGCTTGGAGAGAAGAGAAAAGAGGAGAAAAGAGAAGAAAGCTCAAGATTCGTCAAGACGTCCAAGAATCGCTTGTGGATTTCGTCATTGGGTGATCCTTACGAGGTATGTGTGCTTCCATAGTGTTGGGTTCATTCACCCACATGCCAATCATGATTTATTCAACATAATTTCATTCCTGAAATTTAAGGGTTTAAGTTCTTGATAAATTTTTTGAAGTTTCCTTATCGATTAATTTTTGAAGTTAAAGATTCTACTTGGTTCAACTTTAGATGATCATATCTCTTAGATTATTAATATTTATGTGATTCATAACCTATCAAATTAACGGTAATTGAATCTGCTTTTCAACGCCAGCAATTTTGTGTCCATCCAATTTCTAAGTAAAAAGTTATGACTATTTTAGTAACCTATATAGTGCTGCTACGAATTAGCCAACGGGAAAATATTAAAAAGGATTGTTTTTGTTTTCTTTACCTCCTAGAAAACCATCAACGAATTTCATGATTAATAAAGGTTCAAAACAATAATATTTTCATCTTTCCCGATGAAAAATTACAATTCTTGGCCATAGAGAATTCAAGAAACTAAGTCAAAAATCTCAAGAAAGGGTTTCTTGATCATTTACCTTCAAGCTAAGGTTTCAAGGTTTCTATTCAAGTTCTTATCCAAGATTCTTCATGTCAAGACCCAATATATGGACGTGATGGTACTCGTCATATCCCACCAAAACAAGTCAGCCTAAAACTCAACCATTCCAACAAAATGCGAAAATTTAAAAATCAATTCAAAACACCCTTAAAATCTGGTTTTCACATGTACTAGCCTCTATAGTTATCAGGGCCCAATTTATCAAACCCCACATGCTCTCACAATATTAGAATAAAGCCACCACTGTTAACAGTAACAAACATCCTAACCACACCAACAACTTCCATCCTCTTAAATTGGCACTAGTATCAAGTCTTCTTAATAAATATATTATCGCCTCCAAAAATTACAAACTACAACTACATGTCTTTCCATTTAAGCATTTCATGACTAATAGTGGTCACACCTTAGGCTCATAACACTAATTCCAAATCAAAAAGTACTTTGCCATCGAGAAACAACAATTGAATCGCACTCAATGTCAACTCCACGTATATTTTTTTTTCAGAAACCAAATTTGTAACGACCTGTTTAGTCGTTTTGAGCAGTAGAGTTTATTCTGGTAATAACTGTCTGGATCGACGGATCCCACGACGGACCGTCATGGGCACAACGGACCGTCATGGGCACGACGGACCGTCATGGGCACGACGGACCGTCATGGGCACGACGGACCGT
>NC_028643.1:60579545-60583985 GCF_001406875.1 Solanum pennellii
GAGGGGGTCTCGTTCCAAAACACTTAGATTCTGAAAATTTGGGTACTGAGATCGACTTTCTGAACTTCACGACGGAATGGCAGGATGGACCGTCGTTGGCACGACGGACCGTCACAAATCTTTCCACAGAATTGACTCTCTGAACTTTGTGATGGACATGCAGTACGGACCGTCACAGACTGCGTAACCCTGACCGAGTCAGAATTCTGCTAAAGTTTTTAAAGGGGCGTTTTGGACTTTTCATGCTTATAATTATAAAGTTAGTGGGTTAATGTTAATATTCAATTACTAGGGGGTTAAAAGAGATAACCTTGAAATAAATAGTGGGTTATTTTTATCATCTTTTATACTTAATTATATGAAAATTAGGGTAAAAGAAATAGGGTTTGAATAAGAAAAATAGAAAGAGACAGAAAGAGAGGGAGAACGAGCGAGAAACAGAGAGAAGCGAAGAGGAAAGCAGAGGTTTTGAGAAGTAGCTTGCTTGATCACAATTCTTCGGTGGAGGTAGGTTATGGTTTATGCTATTTCATAGAAAACTCTTAATAGCGAACGATAAGTATTGGGTAGTAATGTAAAGTCTCCTATATGCTTAATTGTGTGTATGTATGATGTAATTATATAATTGTGATGAATTAGCATGATGAGGCTGTTGAATCTTAAACCCTAAAACTTCATTGTTAATGATGATGCCTTGGTATAAAAGAAGGCTTGATGAACTAAAAGATTGAGGGTAATGGATCGGATTTCACGAACCGTCACGTAGTAGTAGGGGATCGGAGTGTCACGTACCGACACCAGGATAGTAATGGATCGGGTGTCACGTTCCGACACCAGGATAGTAGATGGATCGGAGTGTCACGTTCCCACACCAGGTTAGTAGTGGATCGGGTGCCACGTTCTGACACCAGGATAGTAGTGGATCGGAGTGTCACGTTCCGACACCAGGATAGTAAAGAGAATGAATCTTGAAATATGTTAATATACTCAATCTAAAGGAGCTGTTTCCCAAATGAGTACGGTGTGGAGGCTTGAGTCCTCATAGATGTGCTTGGCGTTGTTGCCAAGGGTTATGGTAAATGTTGTTGTCACCTGTTAAGAATATTAGTTGATTTTATGTTATTATCTGAAATATATTGCTTTCTATTTTGAGTTGGCCGATGATATCTACTCAGTACTTGTGCCTTGTACTGACCCCTACTTGTATTTGTTTTTCTTTGTTAATTGTGGAGTGCAGCAAACGTGCCATCGTCTTCAACTCAACCGCAACTCTAGCCAGTCTTCATCACGTCAGATCTCAGGGTGAGCTAATGCTTCTAGCTTGGACTGGATCTTCTTCTTCATGTCTTGATGCCTTGAAGTTCCGGCATGGACTAGCTGTTTATTTATTTTAGCTTCCTAGATATTCTTAGATTTAGTAATTTGAGGATAGATGTTCTTGTGGTGATGACTTCCAGATTTTGGGGATGATAAGTATTAAATTTTAGAAGTTATTAATTGATTCCGTTAATGAGTTTTAAGTCTTCCGCATTATATTCTGTTTTATTATGGTTGAAATGTTGGGGTTTAGATTGGTTGGTTCGCTCACATAGTAGGATAAGTGTGGGTGCCACTCGCGACCCGTTTTGGGTCGTGACAACCTTGGTATCAGAGCATTAGGTTCGTTGGTCTCATCACACAAGAACGAGTCTAGTAGAGTCTTAAGGAACGGTAGGGGGACGCCTTTACTTTTCTTTGAGAGGCTATAGGACTTTAGGAAAATTCCATTCTTTCTTTCTTTCGTGCTATTACTTGGATCCAATTGGTATCTAGGTGATACAAATTGGTATCTGACCATCTTCACTCTATTTCGCAGATGGTTAGAACTAGAGCAACAACTGCGCCAACACCAGCACCGGCGGAACAGGGTGCGTCTGAGCCAGCCGCTGGGGCTGTAGCTCGAGGAAGAGCAACGGCAAGAGGCCGTGGTAGAGGTCGTGGGAGGACGTCCTCTAGGGGAAGAGGACAAGCACCTGCCCCATCTGGTACTAGGGCGGTGACTCCTCCACCAACTGAGGAAGTGGTAATAGAGGGTGAGGAAGGGGAGAATGAACAAGTACAGAATGAGGGATTGCCACCCCAACCTACCCCAGAGATGATCAATCAGGTTCTGGCTTATCTTAGTGGGTTATCTGATCAGGGCCAGACACCTCCAGTGTTTTCTGCACCAGCACCTCAGGTTCCGGAAGTACAACAGGCAGCTGCTGTGGCTCCCCGCATGGATGCTTCATTGGAAATAGGCATGTTTCCTCGTTTGACTACAGGGCCTATAATGACAAGTGATCAGCATGAACTTTTAAGTAAGTTCTAGAAATTGAAACCTCCAGTCCTCAAGAGTGCTGAATCTGAGGATGCCTACGATTTTCTGGTTGATTGTAATGAGTTACTACATAAAATGGGCATAGTGGAACGATTTGGCGTTGAGTTTGTAACCTATCAGTTTCAGGGGAACGCCAAAATGTGGTTGCTGTCATATGTTGAGTGTCAACCAGCACAGGCACCACCTATGACTTGGGCATCATTCTCTAGCTTATTTATGGAGAAGTATATACCCCGGACTTTGAGGGATAGGAGGAGAGATGAGTTCCTGAGCCTAGAGCAAGGCAGGATGACGGTCATTGCGTATGAGTCTATGTTTCGTGCATTATCCAGGTATTCCACCCAACTTTGCTTCAGTCCACAAGAACGGATTCGCCGTTTTGTGAAAGGGTTGAGGTCAGATTTGCGGATTTCAGCTTTACAGGTAGCTGCTACGGCAAAATCCTTTCAGGAAGTGGTAGACTTTGTGATAGAGGTGGAGGGAGTGAAGCCGGATGACTTCACCATGGCATCAACAACTAAGAAGTTTTGTAAGGGAGGCGAGTTTAGTGGTTCTTACTCCAGAGGGCAGAGTTCAGGAGGTTATCCAGCCCGACCTATTCAGTCTTCACTACAGGCTGTAGCTGGGGGTCCACCGCAGACCGGTCAACATTTCTCTGAGTCTAGAGGTTATTCCCAGACTTCGTCGTTCTCACAGAGACCTATGCTTGAAGCCAGAGAGTGTCATGGATGTGGAGAGATCGGACATATTAGGAGGTTTTGTCCAAAACAAAGTTACAGACCCCCAATAGTCAGAGGTAGATGTGGTCATGGGAGAGGCCGCCATTCTGGAGGACGTGGTGGCCGAGGTAATGGTGGACACCAAAACGGCTGGGGTGACGGGCAAATGGGAACTACTGCAGCACAACATGGTAGGGGCAACAGGCAGACAGGTGATAGGGCCCATTGTTACGCTTTCCCTGGGCGGTCGGAAGCGGAGACATCAGATGCTGTTATCACAGGTAATCTTTTGGTTTGTGATTGCATGGCTTCTGTATTATTTGATCCTGGCTCCACATTTTCATATGTATCTTCCTCATTTGCTACCGGTCTTAATTTACATTGTGAATTGCTTGACATGCCTATTCGTGTTTCTACTCCGGTGGGTGAGTCTGTGATAGTTGAAAAGGTATATAGGTCTTTTCTGGTGACTTTTGTGGGAAGCAATACTCATGTAGACTTGGTTATTTTAGAAATGGTTGACTTCGACGTAATTCTGGGTATGACTTGGCTTTCACCGAATTTTGCCATCTTAGATTGTAATGCTAAAACTGTAATGTTGGCCAAGCCTGGGACAGATTCGTTAGTGTGGAAGGGTGACTACACTTCCACTACAGTTCGTATCATCTCCTTTCTTCGTGCTAAGAGAATGGTTAGTAAAGGGTGTTTAGCTTTCTTGGCACACCTCAGGGATGATACTACCCAAGTACCTTCAATTGAGTCGGTTTCGGTAGTCCGTGAGTTTCTGGATGTGTTTCCTGCAGACCTTCCTGGTATGCCACCGGATGGAGATATTGACTTTTGCATTGATCTGGAGCCGGGTACTCGTCCCATTTCCATACCCCCATATAGAATGGCTCCAGCAGAGTTAAGGGAGTTAAAGGCCCAACTTCAAGAATTGTTAGGAAAAGGCTTTATTAGACCAAGTGCATCCCCTTGGGATGCTCCTGTTTTATTTGTGAAGAAGAAAGATGGGAGTTTTCGGATGTGCATAGACTACAGGCAACTAAATAAAGTAACTGTTAAGAACAAGTATCCTCTTCCTCGCATTGATGATTTGTTCGATCAGTTACAAGGTGCTTGTACCTTCTCAAAAATTGATTTAAGGTCTGGTTATCATCAATTGAAAATACGGGCAACAGATGTGCCAAAGACTGCTTTTCGGACAAGGTAGGGGCATTATGAATTCTTGGTAATGTCCTTTGGACTAACGAATGCCCCCGCTGCCTTCATGAGTCTGATGAACGGGATTTGTAAGCCATATCTGGATCTCTTTGTCATCGTATTTATTGATGATATACTGATATACTCCAAGAGTAAGAA
>NC_028643.1:60584199-60584437 GCF_001406875.1 Solanum pennellii
TACCGTCGATTTGTCAAGGGATTTTCCTCTGTTGCTTCCCGATTGACAAATTTGACTAAGCAAAGTGTTCCATTTGTATGGTCGGACGAGTGCGAAGAAAGCTTTCAGAAGCTCAAGACCTTGTTGACTACTGCACCAATTCTTACATTGCCAGTGGAGGGCAAGAATTTTATTGTTTATTGTGATGCCTCCTATTCTGGTTTGGGTGCAGTGCTAATGCAAGAGAAGAATGTAATTG
>NC_028643.1:60584684-60586882 GCF_001406875.1 Solanum pennellii
ATGCTTTAAGTAGAAAGGCAGGAAGCATGGGAAGTCTAGCTCACTTGCAAGCTTCTAGGCGCCCATTTGCTAGAAAGGTTCAGACTCTGGCTAATGACTTTATGAGGTTAGAAGTAAATGAGAAGGGAGGATTTTTGGCCTGTGTGGAGGCAAGATCTTCCTTTCTTGACAAGATTAAGGGAAAGAAGTTTACTGATGAGAAACTGATTCGGATCCGAGATAAGATGTTGCGAGGAGAGGCTAAAGAAGCAAAACTCGATGAGGAAGGTGTTTTGCGAATTAAGGGAAGGGTATGTGTACCCCGCGTCGATGATTTGATTCACACTATTCTTACAGAGGCTCATAGTTCAGGATATTCTATACATCCTGGTGCAACCAAGATGTATCGTGACCTAAAGCAACATTTTTGGTGGAGTAGAATGAAGCGCGACATTGTTGATTTTGTTGCCAAATGCCCGAATTGTCAGCAAGAAAAGTATGAACACCAGAGGCCTGGAGGGACACTTCAGAGAATGCCCATTCCTGAATGGAAGTGGGAGAGAATTGCAATGGACTTCGTGGTTGGCCTTCCCAAGACAATGGGTAAGTATGACTCCATTTGGGTAATTGTTGATAGGTTAACTAAGTCTGCTCACTTCATTCCTGTCAGGGTGACTTACAATGCAGAGAAGTTAGCCAAACTTTACATCTCGGAAGTTGTTCGATTGCATGGGGTTCCACTCTCCATCATATCAGATGGAGGTACGTAATTTACTTCTATGTTTTGGAGAACATTGCACGCTGAATTAGGTACTAAGTTGGATCTTAGTACTGCCTTCCACCCTCAAACCGATGGTCAGTCTGAGCGAACGATTCAGGAACTGGAGGATATGCTTCGTGCATGTGTGATAGAATTTGGTGGTCATTGGGATAACTTCTTACCCTTAGCAGAGTTCTCATACAATAATAGCTATCACTCAAGTATTGATATGGCCCCATTCGAAGCATTGTATGGAAGGAGATGTAGGTCTCCCATTGGTTGGTTTGATGCATTCGAGGTGAGGCCCTGGGGTACTGATCTTCTGAGGGAATCATTAGAGAAAGTGAAATTCATTAAAGAAAAGCTTTTAGCGGAGCAAAGTAGGCAAAAGGAATATGAAGATCGAAAGGTGAGAGACTTGGAGTTTATGGAGGGTGAGCAAGTCTTGCTGAAGGTTTCACCCATGAAAGGGGTGATGCGGTTTGGTAAGTGAGGTAAACTTAGTCCGAGGTATATTGGTCCCTTTGAAGTTCTGAAGCGCGTGGGGGAGGTAGCTTATGAATTAGCCTTGCCCCCAGGACTGTCAGGAGTGCATCCGGTATTTCATGTGTCTATGTTGAAAAGATACCATGGGGATGGGAACTACATTATTCGTTGGGATTCAGTTCTGCTTGATTGGAATTTTTCTTATGAGGAGGAGCCTGTTGCTATTTTAGATAGAGAAGTACGCACGTTGAGGTCAAGGGATATTGCATCCATCAAGGTTCAATGGAAGAATCGGCCAGTTGAAGAATCCACTTGGGAGAAGGAGGCTGATATGCAAGAAAGATACCCACACCTGTTTACAGATTCAGGTACTCCTTTTCGCCCTTGTTTTTCTTCTTGTGATCATTCGAGGACGAATGATGGGTAAATTGGTATCTATTGTAACGACCTGTTTAGTCGTTTTGACCAGTAGATAACTGTCTGGATCGACGGATCCCACGACGGACCGTCATGGGCACGACGGACCGTCGAGGGGGTCTCGTTCCAAAACACTTAGATTCTGAAAATTTGGGTACGGAGATCGACTCTCTGAACTTCACGACGGAATGGCATGACGGACCGTCGTTGGCACGATTGACCGTCACAAATCTTTCAACAGAATTGACTCTCTGAACTTTGTGACGGACATGCAGTACGGACCGTCACAGCTATGACGGACCGTACAGCCGTGACGGACTGTCACAGACTGCTTAACCCTGACTGAGTCGGAATTCTGCTAAAGTTTTTAAAGCGGCACTTTGGACATTTCATGCTTATAATTATAAAGTTAGTGGGTTAATGTTAATAATTCAATTACTTGGGGGTTAAAGGAGATAACCTTGAAATAAATAGTGGGTTATTTTTATCATCTTTTATACTTAATTATATGACAATTAGGGTAAAAGAAATAGGGTTTGAATAAGAAAAATAGAAA